>NW_008751774.1:332393-348178 GCF_000715545.1 Opisthorchis viverrini | reverse complement strand
AGGTTGTCCCTTCTAACTCCAAAGATAGCATACCACATACGTAGTGCATAAGGTTGCTGAAAATTTCTCATCAGCCCACGACCGGTTTCGGTCTTCATGGGGCTCATCAAGTAGGCGCAGTCCCCGAGTTTCCGTCAACCTTATGTTCCACTTGAAACCAAATTGCACGAAATTAGCGAACATACACTCATTTGCAAACCAGTTTGGTTTTGCGAGAAACTCACCTGGAACCCGGCTGAATCTCTCGTTTGTGATGTTTCCAGGCAATTGAATGCACTGCACTAGGCCCCCTCACGTTTCTGGTGATATGATACTCGAGATATCGCGATACATGTATATACGTCGTGCACTACTCATAAGGTTGCCGAAAATTCTTCGACAATTGAAACATGAGACGGCCTGAGACGGCCGAATTCGCTGATAGTACACCATGGTTTTTAGAGATTTCAGTGAATTCACAATCATGCTAATTGTGAACACAATCGCCTGTTCGGATATGATGGTTCAGTTGTATCCAGCGTGTGCTGGTAGAGCAGTGGTAACGCGTTCTCGTCGTATTGATTTTACCCGGAGTCCAAGCCCAAAATGGCGAAGAATATGCTCTGCTGATGATCTCTAATAAGAGCCCAGTGCTTCTCCCGAGAAAAACTGCGCCAGGACAGAATAAGGACTGCTCGTACAAAGGTAAACTGAGTACAAACTTTTAAAACTCCTCAGCCACTTCGCCTAATTTAAAATAGATTAGAGCTCATGGGATTTCAAAACACCCAAAACTAAGACACTTTCCTGTTGAACCTCTCGTTAAATTTTCCATTCAATTTCAAGATGAACGTGAAACATTTGTTTCATGTACTGAGACTCACTAGGTTGTTTGAGGAAGTTCATTAAAACAGAACAAAACTTGTCTGAGTCTGGAATTTTAAATAAGTTGTTTGTTTCACAGAATCTGTGAGGGTGTCGTGGTGTGTGTGTGTGTGTGTGTGTGTGTATTAAACACCTCACCTTGTCGCTATTCTACATTTTCGTTCAGCTGATCTGCTCTAATGAGAAACGTCATTTAGATGCACCAAAACTGTTTCCTCTCTTGGCACACTGTTTTTTTGGAGGGGGGGATGGGACTGAGCGAAAGTGGAGCAAAGATTAACCACAGGCTTTATGGGAGCCGATTCACAAAAGTGTTGGGATACGCAAGCTCTGCAACGTCTTCCATCAAGAATCTTATAAATCTGAAGGTTCATTTCCATTTTACAGTAATGCAATGACCGTTTTCGTTTCTTCCAAACATCCTAACGTCTAAAAAAGAAGTCACGCATTCAAAGACTTTAACCTGAAGTCAGTCGGATGCTACGCCGCAGGTGCAAAGGATTCAAGGCAATCGCTGACGGAGCGAGGATAAACGAAGAAACGTCAATTGATGCCTGCCTCTGAACAAACATTTCGCGTACAAAATGTTCGTTTTCACTACTCTCTGAGTAAGCTGATAAAGAAGAGTAACAAATCACTCAGTTATTTATTGTGGCTAAAAGGCGTAACCCATTCTGTGTTAGAATAAAGGTGAATCTACGGGACTGACCAAACTCGGTCGCACAGCAATTCCTGTCTGGAAGAAAAATCTTCGGCAGGATTTCACCGCTGTAAATCGAGAAAGATCAGTCAATCACCATCCGAAAGTGACGGCAAACATTAAAGATAGAAGGTGACCTCACAATTTCCTGCCTACTGGATAAATGCTACACCCACGAGGTAATCATCCCTTTGGACTCTACGGTAATTGGGCCTATCCTTGACTAATAGTTCAAAGTCTGAACACTTGAAATCCAACAACAAGCTCTCCTCATATCTTCTCGGGTATTATTTGCTCAAGGATTAGTTGCACGAGGGCTCGGATACTGCCAGGGCGCCCACACCTAGACAGGAGAACGATTACGGTCCTCAACCAAAGCCTTTCGCTCAAAAGCCTAACCTTAAGGCAGCGGTGTTTGGCGGGAAATGCAAATGCATTACCATTTCTACGGAACAAGTCGCCACATGTTCCAACCGCTAACCTGGAGGGCCAGGAAACATGTGTTCGTCGTGGATGCAACGAGTCAACACAGTTTTCCTCCCTATGAATTCGCGGAACGTCGTGTATTGGAATAGTGTGAACGAAGTGGTTGGGTGAACGACGATGTTTGGACATTTGATTTCCAATGGACTCCTCGTTGCGCAATCAGAAGATCAATTTTGACCACGGGAAACAGACACCTAACGTTTGACAAGTGGATGATTTGGAACAGGACGGAGGATTCAAGATTGACTAACGTTATCAGGTTTTCTTTTTTTCGTTCGCTGATCCCCTCCCCCATTTAAAGTAGAATAGGTTACTACATAGCATCATTTATGTGGAATTCGCCAAAAGCTGCGAATTGAAGCAGCCTTTGTCGAAGCGAGAATAGGAGGAAATGATGTAGAATTACTGACGCAGATGATGATACGGTGAGTTGTTATTTGCTGCTAAATTTATTCATAAAATATTCTCTGGGGAAAAATCAAGTTAGCTGTGATTTCGCGCTACCACTAAGGTATAAGCTGATGAAACATATTCATTGGTGAGGAAAACTCTGCTAACTATGGTTACGAAACTAGTTCGGGGCACGCATACTCTGTCTTGGTCTAACCAAATCACTTATGTAGTATCCCATCTTGTCCGGAATAACATCGTCCTGCGCACGCTCTTCAAGGATGAAAGATACCGCATCAGGCGCAAAAATGAACTGATGCGAACCGAAAAGCGCCAGACTTCTTCTAGAAGGCTCAGAACCATTTGGGGCACCGAACTACCTCCTCGCGGTGCCAGCAAGTTAGCCTGGATGTCAGTTTGATGCAGCTACCATCCTGCTTGTTCCGAACATGCTGTACCATCTTGATATTAGATTGCATAATCCAACTCCTCTCGGTGCCAGCAAGTTAGCCTGGAGGTCAGTTTGATGCAGCTACCACCCTGCTTGTTCCGAACATGCTGTACCGTCTTGATATTAGATAGCATAATCCAGCTGGTGACCTTGCATCAGTTGCAACTAGTCCGACGAATTTACTCCTGAAGTTCACTTGCGGAGACCATGGAAAAGCCTGTAGATGGAAAAATAACTAGTCGTCAGTCATCGAACTCAAGCCAGATAAGTTGCCAGCACAAGAGCTGTTACCTATCTGCATATTGGTCCCATCGGTTTGCGGTGAAAATTAGGCTGAATCGAAGCCACAGCTATGAAACTCCTAATGAAGATGGGCCTGTCCAATGCCAGCTGCTCCCACCACTAGTCATAGTCACTCGGCTGACGAGCTACCCTCGTGTTGCGACACACGACTCGCGCTATTCACTAGGCTGTGACAATGGTTTACCTCCCAACCGGCTGTCAGTACCAAAACTATCTTACATGTGCTTAAATAACGAGCATACAAGAACAAACCGGCATCTGGTGACTAAAACATCAGATAGGCAGATCCTCCTTCTACAAAACTTTAACTCTATACCACCTAGTTCACTCAATCCGGGAAGTGCACCGTGTCATCCTGAGGATTCACCAGCTGCTACTGACAGTTTGGCTCCTGCTCAGAGGATACACTCCGGCATAATGTCTCTGAAGCACGTCCAGTCGCTACCCAGTACATCGTTACACATGTGGAACGCTTATTATCGGCGGTGGCGCCCTCATCGGCTTCCATCACCTAGCCAACTACCTCATCCAGACGTCACTTCACCACAAGTCTAAGAGCAAAACGTTGAGACGTCCTACCATCAGATGGGAGTTTCATCGACCCGACTTGAGGAAAAAAATTGACCACTGGAGAGGAAGTGCATCTCTAGGTTTTGAGAAACTCACTTCAAGAATGCTTCGCCCATGCCCTTGTTAGGTGTTTTAACTTGTTATTATCCACAGGCTGTCTGATACATCCTTTCTGATTCTGGGAAATTCTAGTTACCAAAGTTACAAATCCAAATTTATCTGACAATCTCAGTCTTTCTTCAACGTAACTGGCCCTAGTTCGACGCCTCCCTAACCACCTGCCGATCGGTGGAACCGTAGGTTGGAATCGCCTCTACTTTAATCCATTTAGAAGACACCTCGCTGTTACACGCCTTACTTTCCAATTGACATCCCTAAGGCTTTTGATTCGAGTTCGCATGGTACATTTGTCAGATATCCTAAGGCACTTTCAACATCACCATCCATAGTACAATATGCCATACGGTCCTGTGAGAATATGGCATTAGGTTATCTTCAATCGGAAATTCCTTTCTGCAGAGTGATCTAGTCTCTTCCATATTGTTCATCAAGGCGATGAACGTGTTTGTTTGATTGTCGATACAGCAGCTAGTATATCAGTTCTTTGGTGTCCCAGTTGGAAAGTTCTGTCTTCACTGACGATTGGGTTTTGTGTGAGAAGTTAGGCTCGTCCTAATACGGTGATCAACGCCTGGAGAACGGGCGGACGCGGTATCATCTGGATCCGTTCCCTGATACCGTGACTCATTTGGGAGTCTCCTTTACTTCCAGGAATAAAAGGAATTTATAACCACCGACAGCCGCTGTCGAGACTACCGAAGAGGTGACACATGCTCCATCGAAGTAACATCAGTAGATGGAGATCACAAAGGATTGCCTACAACCGAGAGTGAGACATTCGCTAGTGCTCGGACCGGCTCACCATAACAATGGAAACGCTGGATACGCGCCGTTCTAGACGAGACGTTCTAGTTGAAACGTGTTACGCCCAGCGAAGGATAACTTACATGGTTAGATGAACACCACCAAACGACATGGGTGCCTATTTTAGGCCTTAGTACCAATATCCTGACAAATTGTGGAACATGTAAGACGAATACACTATCTACGCGTCTTTGTTTGATTGTCGATACAGCAGCTAGTATATCAGTTCTTTGGTGTCCCAGTTGGAAAGTTCTGTCTTCACTGACGATTGGGTTTTGTGTGAGAAGTTAGGCTCGTCCTAATACGGTGATCAACGCCTGGAGAACGGGCGGACGCGGTATCATCTGGATCCGTTCCCTGATACCGTGACTCATTTGGGAGTCTCCTTTACTTCCAGGAATAAAAGGAATTTATAACCACCGACAGCCGCTGTCGAGACTACCGAAGAGGTGACACATGCTCCATCGAAGTAACATCAGTAGATGGAGATCACAAAGGATTGCCTACAACCGAGAGTGAGACATTCGCTAGTGCTCGGACCGGCTCACCATAACAATGGAAACGCTGGATACGCGCCGTTCTAGACGAGACGTTCTAGTTGAAACGTGTTACGCCCAGCGAAGGATAACTTACATGGTTAGATGAACACCACCAAACGACATGGGTGCCTATTTTAGGCCTTAGTACCAATATCCTGACAAATTGTAGAACATGTAAGACGAATATACTATCTACGCATCGCCGTCAAGTAGACAAGACGGTTTACGATCCCGCATTCCGTACGGAAGACACCTCTTATGTCTGGAATCCTCTGCTGAAAAATCCTCTGCAAACCTAACCTGAACAATATTGGGAAATATCAGGCAGTGTTCACAGATATGCAAATAGTTTCAGACTGGCGCTGAACGATTACTTAGGGTGAGAAAAAAGCAGAAGTTTGATGCTGTTGAACGTTTGTCACTCAGCTATATGCGTCATCAAACATTAATTTGCTGTCTTGTCTCACGACCCGCTTACCGTTTCACATCTCACCCTCCAAGACCATTGCTTGTCTAGGACCTTCTGAAGTCAGAGTCAGTAGTTTTCTCCTTGCTTCGCAGTTCGGCTTTACTACATACGCATCTCACTTTTATGCGAGTCACACGTGATTGAATGCGTTTCCTTGTCATAACCTCTCACATCTTGTGCGTATGATGGACACCTTTTATCTGCGGTACAAGTTTCGACCAGGCTGACACCTTCTTTGTCTTCAGCGAGGTTAAAGTGTACACGTTTTTCCTCTGTTCGCTATTCTTCACCATCGTATATTCACGACAAACTTTACTACCCGTTTCCAAAATGAGTTAGCACAGCTAGCTAGACTAGTGACATCAAATCGCTTTTGGACTCACCCAAGTTGTCTTATTTCCCCAGAGATTGCCTGCCCTAATGTATTAGTTATGGTCACGCCTTTCAAAAACAAAATATAATGGCAAATTAATCGAAAGCAAACTGTCGATGCATCGGTTACAGTTTGCTGGTTGCCATGACGTTTACACTGTTGCGTGGCGGCAAAATTCGAATGTTCCATGGACATGTTCGAATATCCGAGTGAATATGTGTTCTGGAAGTCCTTCGGGTCGGATGAATTTTGTCCCGTCTAAGAAACCCGTGACTATCGTAACGCAATTATCCATAGTTTGCTGCTACTGTTTCTGCGATGCTGTTGGAGACGGTAATTGAGATGTAAATTACACAGGCTTGGTTGAAAAGTGGAATGGTTTGCGTCAGCGATCGGAATCGAACCAAAATGAAAGCGAAAGAATGAAGTGTTCTTGAGAGGTTTTGATTCACGTCACGCCTCAGTTTTTCGTCCATGTGGGTGAGCAGCCTACCCACAAATGATAAGCCTCGGACAAGAGTTTTCCAGGATGTCCACCGGAGCTGTTCAAAATTAGAGGTCACAGTTTTGCACGATTATGGAAGCTTAACTCACTAGTTAGCGAGAGAGCCAACGAGATTGGCACGTGGCGTACGAGATCGGTCATCCGATCGGCANATTGGCACGTGGCGTACGAGATCGGTCATTCGATCGGCACATTGCATTTTCTCGAAGGTATGTATACTTATGCATCATCTCATGAAAGGCAGTCGGGGGCGAAATTCACTGATGTCAGTCAACCCACATTTCACAACATATCGATTCATCCCCTAGAAGTGACGCAGAATGGGCCAGTTGAATGGGTCAGACGTCACGCTGACCTAGTAACCGGACAGGCAGCCAGGTCAAAGCCCACTAACCGAACGCTCGGTAGCTGTTGATGGTCTACACTCGCAACCTGAACACTACGGTAGACAGCCTGCCGGAAAAACGATACACTTCCTGGCGAATATACACTCATTTGTAAGCTAATTTGGTTCTTCGAGAGACTCACCTGAAACCCAGCTGAACCTCCCGTTTGTGGTGTTCCCAGGCAACTGAATGTGCTGCACCAGGCCGCCTCATGTTTCAGTCGCTACGATATTCGAGATATCGCGACATATCGCCTGAGAACCTCACAAACGAGAGATTCGGTTGGGTTTCAGGTGAGCCTCTCACAAAACCAAATTAGTTTGCAAATGAGTGTATATTTGCTAATTTCGTGCAACTTGGTTTCAAGTAAAACATAAGGTTGACGGAAACCCGGGAACTACGCCTACCTGATGAGCCTCAAAGAGGGCGAAACTGGCCGTGGGCTGTCGACCTGAATCTGCTTTCACTTGAGTGAGGGGATGCTCGATGTCTGATTGAAGCCTTGAAGACAATCGCGGTCATCTGACCATAAACCCCGTTAACATGTGTATCTTATGCTTTCAAACTAAGCTCCGATTGTAGGACTGGGAACTATGATGGATGGGAACTGGGACGTGGTACGGTTCACTTCATTGCAAGTGACCACTCATAAGATTAGAATCATTTAGTAGTGCACTCGAGTCTTGACTACAATCCCCACTCAGAAGGGGATTTTTATGCGCCTCACTCAAAAATTGCGCCGGAAACAGAAGCGTCAATTCTCCTTCCAGACCGATTCAAATATAATCCAGAGCAGCATAGATTAGTCTATTTGTGGCCGCCCGTCAAGCCTACTTCTAAGTAAAAGATAACACAAAGCTAACAGGCTATTCGGAGTCATCAGGCACAGTGAGCTTCTTACTTCAGGGACAGGAAACTGGTGTGTCATCATATATAGTATTGTGCGAAGCAACTGATCCTGACAGGTGAAAACTGGGAGTTTCGGTTGACCTCCTACTTGAAGTAGGTGACTGAGTAGACAAATGCGTGTTCAGACGGCGCCTTTGTTTGTTTTTCTGTGTGTGTTGTAGTATATCTGCACTTCGCAGTCACCTTCAAGCAGAATAACATGAATCAGAAACCCGGGTACGAGTCTTATGAAGAGTGCTTTCAATAATCGGAAGAAACATTGTTATACTCGCATTCAAGCATTCTTGCTCGGCGTTCCCATTCATTCGTATTCCTCTCGCCAGTTAATCTTCATCGGAGATATGGTTTTGGTTGTCTCTGGGGTTTTCTCATCGTGAGCGCACTATATGTCTCGCATTCAAGCATTCTTGCTCGGCGTTCTCATTCATTTGTATTCCTCTCGCCACCTAATCTTCATCGGAGATGTGGTTTTGGTTGTCTCTGGGGTGTTCTCATCGTGAGCGCACTATATGCCTCGGAAATGCTCGAATACGCTGACGACTTTGCCGCAAAACCAAGGAACTGATGGCAAAACCGCTATGGTGGTACTGTCTCTTTGTGGTTTTTCACTTGGACGTCCAAAATGTCACGTACCTTTACTTGGATTTATCAAATTTCACTAATAACGGAATTGCCTGGGATGAGAGACTGTGAGAAGGGCCAAACCTGTGGCTAAGACTAAAAACTAATTGACTTCTTTTAACCCAAGTGAAAAAATAGGTGAATGAAATGTTTTTTCAATCTATACTCCCTCAATCCGATCCCATCTCACGACTGGTTGGAACAGTATGCATTTTGGATCTTTAAGTGAGACACTTTGTTTTACAGTGACGGAATAAAGTCAATCCGGGCTGTCCAGATGGAAACAGAACTGATGGAGGTAGAATTCACAAGGATTGAAACCGTTATTGTAATAATACGTAGTTGCAAATTTCGCTAGTTTTATTAAATATTCACATATTCATATCAAGTATTCGGTGCAATATTTCATCAGCACACGCACTAATGACTCCCCGACAATGGGGTGACGAAGAGCTGACAAGCCAAGTGCCAAGCTTAGCGAACAGATCAGCAGCTGTCTGATCAGAATCAACAATCCCCGTTACTTCGTCATCCGTACCGACGCAGCTACACTTTAACAGCTACAATTCCTTAACCGAACAAGTAATCGACATCCTGGTCCAGTATGACTTTTTGAACTGCAATTCTGATAGTGTCAATGAAAACGACAGAGAGTCCGCGACCGACTTCATCTCTGGTGTGCACTTATCAGGAGATTCGAACTTAATTTGCAGACAGGCGCTCGTCACAGCGTACAAACGATTTGTTGTTAAGGTAGACAACGCGGTTAACTGTCATTCGAGCACCAGGCCCAATAAAGGCCACAACAAAAAGAATTTCCAACGACCGTACAAGCAATATTGAACATACTTCAAAATTTTGTGTATCTTTGTAGCCGAAACATGAGGTTCTTTTAATGTGTTGCATATGACTGAAGAATACAATTGAAAGATTCAGGTAAACTTTAGCACAGCTCCCCATTAATAATAAGTTGAGTTGCGAACATATGTTGGTCTCAACCCCGTACCCCGTCCGAGTGAGTATTTATAAGATATGTGGCGTGCTTATTTCGAGCAGCTCTAAGTGCACCAAACGTGGCCCCACGCCAGTAACTAGATTCACGTCGTCGACCACATCATCAAATAAACGACCTCAAGTTTAGCCTCAGGCACATCTACATCCGGACCAGAGGAGAGACTTTTTTCTCGCCCACGTCGCGTGCATGATCATCGAGAATAAGCTATTCAGACTGTGTGCTCACGTTTTAGGGACTTTATAAAACCCACTCACCAAACATACACAGTTCAGCTATACTCAATCTTCACACATTCCCCGTATCGTCCTTTAGAGCTGAACGAGACCCTGGCTTTCCGTGAGTTATCCCACCGACTAGTGAGTTCATTTTTTGCAACAGCTTGAAATTACCGTACAGAGTTAGTGGGGACTTTGTCGTTTAAGTGAGGCCAACCAATTCTGAAAAACTGGGAAACACTCTACAGCAGTCTCATCTATATTGGGAATCATCAACAATGCGTATCCTCTTCAACGACGAGCGACTTAATCACACACTGTTGTTCAGCCGTCCATGCTCAGATGGTTGAGTGTTCAAGCCGGCATGTCGCGGGTTCGAGACCCATGAGATGCGGATTGCCGATAATTCCCAATAAGGACAAAACAGCTGTACGGTGCTTCTCGGCTTTTCGACAAAGTCTGGCTGTAATTACGGGACGAAATCTATACAAAAATTCACAAACCTCACACTATCAGCATTGCAGTTTGACTAATCGTCAACCAGAGTCCGCTCTTATTTGTTGGTTGATTCTGCTAGTTGCAAATAGATACACTCCTTTAGAATTAAATAAATATTACAATGGATAAACCTGCCGCTTGAGCACCATAAGCAAAGTTATTTAATCATATTTGGATCATATTGATGGACAGAGGCTTCCAATGGTCAAGCGAAAAGTGACCAAAAATATCATCGTAGATGTCAGCTGTACCGTTAATAAACCATTTACAGCTGACAAGTAACTTGACCCCCCCCCCCCCGCATCTAGATGATGGTCAGACGAGACTAGTACCTCACGCGATGTTCCTGTCAGTGGAAACCTATTTCGCTGCAAACAGTATGAACAGCACTCACCTAATAGTTTATCTGATTGTAAATTTTAACCTCTCAAGTAAGACGTTCTTGACATTTCTTGAAAATTATCGGTTGGCATTTCAAACTGCATCAATACACCATGTTTTCTCACTCTCTACAGACAATAATGTCAATGACAACTTTACAGTGCAAACTTCCGTTCCAAAATGACGAATTCTATAAAAGTGTAGGTCGATTCCGTAAATTGTTTCGACGAAACCTGCTGTGTTGCTTTAATGGAAAACTAATAAAAACGGTTACAAAGCAATACATTATTAGTCAATCATTTTCGGTTATTGAATTAGCTTATTTAAGAAACAGGAAATTGCATTACGTGGGATTTGCTGACAAAAAAGCGTGCCTCACATAGGGTAACTGTTAGCCTCATTTAGACTTTGGTTGTTACGTATTCACCTCAAAATTAGAACCCTATTTGTGAGACAATTCTCTTTTTGCCACATACTCGGAAGCTTAGAGGTTAGAGAGGTTGAAGTACACTCCATCAATAAGGATGTTCATCCAAAAAAACATGAAAATCGTTTTAACTAAATTCCTGCATAAAAAGTGAGAATAAAAAGATAAGGGTGTGGGGTTAGCGATGGTACAACACAAGGATTGTGGCCAAATGAAACATCTGGAAAATTTTCTCTCACGAGTGACACCGTCAAACGAGTTAGGTATTAGTACTGAAAACAAAACTACACTACTGATGAAAGGAAGAAGGCCTTTGCTGCGGATTTATTTATTAGGGAAACATCAACAGAGCAGTCACAGACTATTGGACAGTGGAGCGAAACTCTAGAATCTTGTTTACAAAACTGAATATCCATCTTCTCCTTGAAAGCGCTTTCCTAAACTTTCCTGGATTGACTGTTACTCGAATGCAAGCAAATGCTACAAAGCGACCCCACAACTTCCTTAATAGATCTCCCTTTTCAAAGGACGCGAAGCGGATTTACGAGAAGGCATACTACTCGCATGTCTCATCAGTAGTATCCATTGTTATACTGATGGTATTTCTAGGCAATTTCCAAACTGTTCGTGTGCATCAGAATGTGATCATGACGTACACTGCATGCCCTGATAGGCCTTCGGTGAACAACTCCTAGAACAGCACTGGCAGAAGTAATATAGGGATCGATGTACTTCTTTGTCCATGTCGATGGGTCGAAGGCTTGCTATCTAAAAGTGACTAGTATTCTCAGCTAAGTCACTTCTTATAGGTGCAGTTATTTCTTGCTTGCACAGTACTTGGGAAGTTCAAATATAAATTCCCACGTCATTTTCGTGTAATTAATCTCTGTCGGGTCTAGTCAACGACACTAGCTCCACCCGATTACGGATTGGTCCGTAACCGGCTGAGGTCGGTGGAGCAGCCCTTCCAAATTAGTCTAAAATGCAAAAAAAAACTCTAGCTTCAAAAATGGATGTATACTCCTGATCTTCGTCTGAAGTCTCGAACCACAAGTTGAGTTCTCCGTCTGTGATGTGAGATCGCCACAGTAGCGGACAACAGTCACAGCTATGTCACGTGTTTGTCAATAAACTCATTTCCTAGGCGCCGAGAGTAGTACCTGGATAGTCCTCAGATCATTCACCTATAATATGTTCAATGAACCTCGCTCATCTCCAGTAAGGTAGCAAGACCCACAAAAAATGTGCACGTGGATGTAGTGATTTTTCTAAGCATCACTTATACTCGGGTGTTCAGTGTTACACAGTCACACGTTGTTTCGAAGAGAGCATCCAACTTAAGTTACACGGTGTACTACAGCTACTCTATCGCATTTTCCTTAACCCGAAAAGATCCACCAATACTTTAACATCAACCAAGCGTACGTCGGTCTTTTATAACCTCCACGGAAGACTGTTCGCTAGCATCCTGATTGGAAAGTGTGAAACTTTGTTTGGATTAAAAATCGCGGTAGGCTGGAATCAATATTAAAAGAACATCCACAAGTAGACTACTGGAAAAAACCTCGCAGACAAACAAAGCTCTTGGACGAGAGGGATTACCACGCCAATACGTGGAAGGAGACCCTTGAAGAATCCTATCATGTATAGAATCCGGATCATGTCGGCAAATGCTACTTTGGAGACAAGTTCAACAGTTGGATACTACGACTGTGAACTACGGAAATGTGAACAGTTATGCGGCATTATATAGGTTCAGGAGTACAACCGCTCAAAGTACTACAACAAAGGGATTATTTATTTGTATCAGAATGGTAGGAGTACAACCGCTCAAAGTACTACAACAGAGGGATTATTTAGTTGTATCAGAATGTATGGTGAAAGTGTTATCGTCACACGAGTGTTCGAATATGCACAAGATGCTCAGCCGAAACATATCCTGACCTTCTTGAGACCAAGGCTTTCAATAACTCTCACACTGCGTTCATAACGCAACGTACAGCCGACAAACGGAGGGATTGTTGCATATCTGAACCTCCATAATGCCGCTAAGCCATTCGTCTTCTGATAGTCTACACTAGTGGGAGCAGGCTGATGGAACTGTCAAAAACGTGAGGTTTGCTTACGCAATCTGTGTTCCAAACTAAATGACGTGTGAACGATTCTCAAACAAAATGAGGCTGTCCAAACCATCAGTAGATGCTTCATCCGTCAGATTCAGCGTCAAATTCGGTTTGTGTGACAATCATTCACACGCGAAGCTTTTGTCGGTTATATTTTTAAACATATATATACAAATATAACCTGAAATAGGCTCAAAAGACAGTCAGTTCCTAACCTCGGCAGTTTTACTGACGTATCCTCCCAGAAAGAAAGTAGTATAGTTGTCTCTTTAGGTGACACACTGCTCCCACGGATTAGTAAAATGTTGAGTACAAACATTTAAGACGCGAGAATGGTCGTTTACAATTTTCAAACCAGTTATCACAAGGTTGTGTTGTTCGGGGTTCCAATACTCCACGATCACACTGAGGCATATACTCAATCTGAGTCAAAGTGTAATGCTTGACGATTGTCTGTCTTTCAGTTGCGCCACAGTGGTTGAATATCGTTGACGTTGTTGTTTGTCGACAAGGTCTATATTTTTTCATTAGAAAACCTGATAAACGAAATCAATTTTCTTCAACAACTGCTGAAAAAATATCCGAATTTTTTGCAAAATTTCCTCACTGGCGTTTTGTTGAATTCCTATTGACCGGCGTTGAGGGTCAACCAAGATCAGGTGGACCAGTGCAGACCCAAAAGTAATGTATGAGCTCCCCCTTTTCATGAAGGAAAGTGCATGATAACAAGGGTTACCCATTCATTTGCAAATGATGCGTTGTTAACCGATAACTCAACTGAATATGTGCCCAAATTCTTGTCTGTAGTAGAGTGGGAAGTTCAGCTAATATTCAGTTGAGTCCATCGCTAACACCGGGCTATTTTTTACTTGCGTGTCCGGTCCCACTTACATGCTCTTTGACGCTCAGGTGGACCATGAGACCAATGGAACCTGCAGAGCTACATCTGCCTGGTGTGCCCTAAGAAGGGCAAACCCAGTAAGATCTTTTGCGTAGTATTAGGTTAAAATACATAGTAAATGTTTCCTGTAGACCCGATTATATTCGAGAAAAATTCGATTGATGGTGATCACTCGTCATGGCAAGTTCGAAGAAGGATACTCAGTGTTTCTGACAATGATGTCATCCAGTATTCCTTATCTTTCAGCTTCCTTTCAACTTGTAACATTTACATTGACGAGTATAAGGAAACCCGTCTGTTGATTCCACTTTTATTTGCAGTGCGGTATGCAGAAAACATCCAGCGCGTCATCCTGAATGGGTGCAAAAAGCTATCAGTGAAAGGAAAAAGGCCTTTTCTGCGGAGTTGTTCATTAGAAAATGCCAACTGACCAGTCACAGACTATTGGACAAGGAAGTAAAACTCTCATATGCATCTTGTTTACAAAAACTGAATATCCACCTTCTCCTTGAACACGTCTTCCTGAATTTTCTTGGATATTCATTGACTATTGCTCAAATCCAAGCAAATGCTACAAAGCGACTTCACAAATTCCGCAATAGATCTCCCTTTTCAAGAGGCGCAAAGCGAATTTACAAGAAGAAAACTTACTACCCGCATGCCTCCCCCATCAATAGCATCACCGTTACATCAGGACTGCTTAAACTAATCTCCTTTTCAGCTCAGTCCAATCACCTATAAACTTACCCCAGACCTAAACACGACATTTCATTGCACACCGTCCTGTTCGTGATGACTTTGTCAAGAAAAAAGACCTAGTAGTAGCCTAAAGACTGAGATGAACTGAACTAAACTTCGCTATGAGTATACACCAGTTTCTCGCTTGCTGTCAGCAGAAAATATGCAGGGATGATCCTTGCGCCTCACAAGGTACAAGTCGGCCATGTGTTTTCCGTTGTATGCAAACAAGTTCAGTTACTTACCACTGAGATTTCACTGTTACTTTGTCCTTCTACCTGGGACATACTAATAACGAACTCAGCTATTTGTACTGTCCAGATGGCATTTTATTAGGTTATCGCATTGCGGTCACATGGACTGCGCTATGGTCTTACTGAAAATGTTCGACATACGTGTGTTAACAGATTTGAGGCAGGGTGGGTCTGTAATGGGACCGCTCAATGAAGCCAGCCGGTATACAAATTATTTAGCACGTTTCAAAGCCACTCATTGTTTTGCATCAGGAGCGCTTTGGCTTGGAGGTCAATGCTTACGACGGAGGTTTCTGGTAACAAAAGGCAGGTCGTCGTGGTTAAATCACGAGTGCTTCGATCGTGGCCATTGTAGACCTTCCTAGACAGACTTGCTGGCACCAGGCAGTCCAAAATGAACGATTCCTTCAGAGTGATTCAGTGGATACTTTAGATCAAATGAGATACAGTCACGTGATCACGTGGTTTGGCTTCTTTCATGGCCTACAGGATGATACGCACCGAAACATCCGTCGTGAAGAGTATAGTGTCGCACTTCCCGCACGGCTTGGAGAACACTTACAAACACAATTACAGGATGGACCGTGTATAGCAACATAATCAAACAAGTTGACACAGAACATTCGAGATGTGACCTCTATTTGGAGCAGTGGTCAACCGACAGACAATCATTTCAAAAGTGGGGGGGGGGGCGAGGGGGCTCAAGTGGTTAGAGCGCGAATTTACTTACCGAAAGGTTCGGG
>NW_008751774.1:299789-332219 GCF_000715545.1 Opisthorchis viverrini | reverse complement strand
CAAGGTCCGTGGTTCGAACCCGACCTCTGCCTCTCGACTTCCCCTGTCTAGGCTTGGGCGACCTGGCATTATCCCAGCCTTCTTGCAACCTTCGGGTGGCATGGCAGTTAGGCACCGAATGCTAGCTACAGCTGGACAATTTCATTCTTTTCATTTCAAAAGCTACGTTACTTTCATTAGGGACTTCAATATACATAAACTTATTTCCTACTAACTGGCTGCATTGCTTTGCCGTAATACTGGGCCGTTCCGCTGAGTCTTAGTGGAAATCATCCAGTTGGCCATCTCCCATCAGGCCGTTAAGATCAGGTCCCCTTCTACACACAAACTGTCGACGGTGCGACAGTTCTGTTGACCAAGTATTCGATTACTTCCGTGCATATTTCACATTTTGAAGCTGTAATCCAGTCTGTTCCACAAACTGTCAGACGTCCAGCTCCCTTTCCAAAAGACTGAAGGGTACGCGCGGTCCTTCAAGCGGTCTGAGTACCTGTAGCCAGGGTACATTTCTCATATTCACACGTTATAGAAATCCAGGATCTGGGAATAGCTGCCGGACCGTTTTAAATCACAAGTGTAGTATGAAGGTTTTTTTTATTTTTGGCCTGATGTTCCTGAATATTCACAGCCTCCAAACAACGTCCACTTTGCGGCCACGCTCCGGTTTCCTTGGAAGTCACAGGAACTGGGTGTAAAATTATCCACCAAGATTTTGGATGTAGCGAATTCCGTTGCGGCGATACATGTTCCGCCGCCCAATATATACACGTGATTCTCCTGTCTGGCAACAGTATCCGTGATCTTGGTGTTCTGTTTCAGTTGACACATCGGTAGCAGGACCCGTCAGTGAGTGCTACTTAGGACTCTAAACACCAGAACAGGCTGCTTGGAGCACCACTGGTTGAATCCGCGATAACCAAACTTAATGGACGCCGTTTGGAGCACTTATCCGTTGAACTGACGAGGCAGCCAAAAGGGCTTTTTCGGCTGTTTTAAGGAGTTTCTGCTTACTAAGCAAATCAAGACTGACCATCGGCCCAACCAATAACTAGGTAAAATTCGGACAAGTTTTGACGATCAGAAAAGCGGTCTACATTGTGGTTTGTACGGTGTGGTCACGTACAGAAAAACGAGCTGCCTAAGGTAACATTAGAACATATATTAAATTTGCAAGAAATGGAAGAGATAATATCACAAAAAACTCTGATTCTCTCCTACGTGGCGAAGAAAAAATAAGTATTTTCAGATTAAGCCAGAACTAAAAGCAACCAATTTCGAGAATTTTATTTCGAACAAGAACAACGATTGGTTGGTAAAAATGTTTTCCGCAACGTCTACTCAAAGCATATTGTTAGAGACGTTAGGATAGATATATCTGGTTTATTTTGGCAGTGCACTGAGCAAGACGACTACGAAAGTAGGGACAAAAAACTGGTTATCGTTTGCTGAGCAATTATTACAGGATGCCCTGAGTTATCCCTCTAAGTTATGATGTGGTTGGGTTGTGTGGAGGGATGAAATGGCACAAGATGAGTACAGAGAGCGCAAAGGGCCTTTGGGCAGACAATGAATATGGTTGGCGATGGCTCAGCCACCACGCCGGTCTAGACTGATTAGCAGGCCCTTTGTAGAAAATGAGGAATGTCCGGTTGAGCACCAAGCTACGCCTCACGTCTGCTAGGCGCTACCTTGTTTTCGCCCTGTTTCGAGAACCAATGAACCCAAACACCCTATTCTGAGAGTGCGGTAAACGGACCACTATGTGCGAGCCATACTCGAGATGTTGTGGAGGGGGAGACCCCTGTCTGATTTTGTGTAAAGCTTTCGGCTCGATATACCAGTCAGTACATTGCCCTTAGACGAAAGACTGATGTCAACAAGTTCTCTTCCGACTGCAAAAATAGCATTCATGGATTCTTCTGTGTTCATAAATTCTTCAAAAACTGTCAGAAAACCATCCGTTCCCCAAGAAATTGGCTACTTTGGGGGGTTCTTGTTCTAATGTGTCACCAAAATTTACTTTTTGTTGTTGTGTTAGTAAGGTTGCGCCATGAGTTGCATTGCTGTTTTAGTGTCAGATTTGGTGCCGACCACGTGGGTGTTCGCTGCACGGAAGGCATTCCCATATTTCCGCTTGAGGCCGCTAAAGATGAGTATCAAGGAAGCCGGAAAAGCGGCTCGTTTCTTCTAATATGAATATTGTGAAGGCCTTGGTGCCACTGACCGATTGTAAACTAGTCTCGTTTTATCCCCAGGGTTTAAAACGGTGAAAGTATCGTCTTTAAATAGGCAATAATGCTGTGTTCTTCCTGCGGTTCGTTTCGAGGAATTTTCAGGTGAGGCCATTGACCCTAGTAGCATTTCCATAGCAGCGTCAGTAATTTGCTGGGGGGATGCGTCTTTGAGTTCAGTTGGAAAACAATTTAGATGGAGATCTGGGGACTATGCCTACCTAATGATCTCCAAGACAGGCGAGATCAGTGGTTTTCATCTAACCTGTTTTTTATTTCTGAAACACACTGATATCTCAGTCGAAACACAAGGCCTCCCTCTTGCAACACATTCAGTCGAAGATATTATGAGCGACGTATACGGAGAACTGAGTTTGTTCTATCCAATTTTAAGAGGGAGAAACCATAACTTTCACATCAGTTGATCAGCTATAGGGGATAACATGCTTAGCGGAACTTATATATCGAAAAGCGGGAAACTAACAAATATGGTACTGGCAACATCAACCTTCTCAGCCAAAAACAAGTGTATCACAGTCACTAGTTTAACCGATGTGAGCTTGAGGGACTTACGTAGCAACCAACATTGGTTTAGAGATGTCTTCCACCCACGACTATTCTGCTGCTCAAGTTAACCGCCTGTCCGTTTTGGTACATTCTAGCTCAACTGGAAATTCGGATGAATTTGTTACACAATTCTTCCATTTTCGAATCATAATCCTTTTGTTTGCACAATCACATCACAATAACAAAACAGAAACCTCAAAAGATATGATAAACATACAACTTCTCGAGGCATGGGGATTAGATGAACGAGGATCAGCGTAATCCATTGGGAAAACAGGAGTGTAACAATTCGCGCCGGAAGAATTCTCCCAGTCGAATCACATTCGCTACCTTGAGTTAATCTGTGTTTGACAGTATTCTCCTAAATATTTCAAGTACAAACTAGCCTTGAATGAGCTAACTAGAATAAATCGCTTCTCAAGATTTTTAGAATTTAGTTCAGAAATAATTTTTCTGGTTGTTAGGTTCCGGTTCAACCTTTGGGACAAAGTAAGTGGGTTGATTCAGGATACCGATAATCTCGTAAGTATAATTGCAACGCGGTGCAGCGAAAGAGGNTCTAGATACTTAGCCTTCAGTATCTTTGTACTCTTTTTAAAACGCCGTACTTTGAGTTACCATCAAGACCACACTGACCACATCAACACCTGTATTACGCAGTCATTTCTTAGTATTAGACATGCAGTGATACTGTCTTCAACCTGTTCTCCTGCAGCCTCTGTGGTAGATATATTGGACCGTGATGCTCCGCAAGGGGGACTCAAGCAATGCGAAAAAATCGGAAGGAGCTTATTTCCTAATTATTCCCAAACAAAATTTTATGCCACATTTACACCTTGAACACTCTTGAAGTATAGACGTAATACACTACTCATAAGGTTGCTGAAAATTTCCAACAGCACACGACCGGTTTCACCCTTCTTGAGGCTCAGTAGATAGTTGCGATCCCCAAGTTTCCGTCAGCCTTATTCTCTACTTGGACCCAAATTGCGTGAACTTAGCGAAATGCACTCATTTGAAAACAAATTTGGTTTTACCTAAAAACACAATCATCGTCATCTGTAAATGTCATCGCTGTAGGAGGGCTGGGATATGTTTTACCTAAAAACACAATCATCGTCATCCGTAGATGTCATTGCTGTAGGAGGGCTGGGATATTGCCAGAGGAGGACAAAAACAGGACATCAAAACAGGAGAACAATTATGGTCCTCATCCACAGCCTTTGGCTCAAAATCCTAAGCGCAAGGCAGCGGTATTGGGCTGGAAACGGAAGCACATTACCATTTTTATGGAACACGTCGCCACACATGTTCCAAACCCCAACCTGGAGGACCAGGAGACTGTGTTCGTCAGACCTCTACCCAAGGGCCAACTTGGTATGACAGACCCCGTGGATGTAGCACGGACATCCCCCAGTATAGCTCAATGGGTCGCCGAGGTACACGAACCGCCACACCACGGTAAGTTTCAGTCCCTTCGTGAAGAGCTTAAAAACATCATAAACGAGAGATTAGGTTGGGTTCCAGGTGAGTCTCCCGCAAAACCAACTTTGTTTGCAAATGAACGTATTTGGCTAATTCTCGAGCTACTTTCCTAGAGGTAAATAACCTAGAAGCTACAGGCCGACTGGTCGCTCCTAATTAATGAAATGTGCATGGAGCATTGATTTCATCCGTCAACTAATAACCACCTAAGGCGCGCCGGTTGATGATCGACAGCAGAGCAATTTAACACGAGAAAGTACGTAAAACAGCCTGTTTACCAGAATTCGAAACGCCTTTTGGGGACCACAAAATGTCGAGTAAATTTGGATGAAATTGCAGAAGGAGGATATCGATCACAATTATCCCTATTTCCACGCCAAAATTGTTCGTACAAACCTATATAATCATATGGATTTACAGACTATGGGCTATTCGAATGGCTTAAATAAATTTGGACGGTGTGTAGTTGAACTAAGACACAACAAGTTAGGTAAGCTGATCCCATCCAAAGTATCGAAAACGAATCGTCTTCGTTGACGTGTCGGTAAATTGCGATGATGATTGACTTGTGGTCATGATACGTTTATAATATGCGGCCTGAATAGACTGGTGAGACGAAACAGGGTATTCCCTCCAACTGACAACATGGATCAATGTAAGCTCCGACATAGCCTAAGTAGCCTGGTAAAAATACACCAGAATTCCGTCAAAATAGTGGATTCCACAAGTGTAGAAAAGTGACACCGTAATCTTCCACCGCTTGTGAAACTCGTATCTAATGCTCTTCCGGTTATTGCGTCCACTGAGTTTCACGTGTCAACCCTATCCCATGTTTGTGACCAGCTTTTGGTTGTTGAGGAATTTGTAGAATTCGCGTTCACATCACTTTCTTTTGTACCATTCTCTCCAAGTTCCAGCGCAATCATTCTGATGAGCGAGGCACTGGACTCAAGTTTTGATCTCAGTAGAGTCCATCAGCTGTGCATGTATTTGGTGGTGCCAAGGTCTACGCTCCGAATAACTAAATGGCAGGCCAATGTGTTATCGATCAAGGATCAAAATGAACGACCACTTAAATAAATAAGTACGCCCTGACCACTGAGTCGAGCACTATGGACGATAATACTTTAACCACTCACTGCCAATCATTTGGATCCTGCAAATGAAATAGGACCCCGAATGGTAGACCTAGAACCCCCTACGGCATCGGAGGTTTATAAAATGCACACTTTCTCTCCAAAGCCGCCGAGTCCCTGTTCCAGAGGACCTCTGGCTCACATTATTCAAGGATCGGTGTGATGCCCTCATCTGTTTGCCTGCACCTAGAAAAGATAGACTGTCCCAGAAAACTGGGAAGAAATAGTGTCAATTGTCAAAATGCGGCTCGCATTGAGTGCAGCAATCGCAAGGGGATCCGCTTGGCTCCATCGGTAATAAGACTCTGTGTATCATTTGTTCTTCATCACCCTATGGTGGCTCGTGAACTACCGAGTCGAAAGCAGCCAGCGGAATTTCGGCCTCACACGGCTTGTGTTGACCAAATCTTTACCCCGTCATGTGCTAAACTAATGCCATATGTACAGACGAACCACAATTTTACTATGCCTGGAATCCCAAGGCGCATCTGAATCATTTGAAGGATCTTTTGTCCTTAATAAGCCTGTCCAACGAAGAATGTCCAGGAGATTTCTGAATGGAAAGATTTCTTTGTATTCTCAGAATTTCATACGTGTGAAAACATACCGAGAGCTCCTGCATACAATGTGACGTCCGTAGACAGTGCCCACTCCCTCCATTCCCATTTAATTCTGTGATTAATGAGATGCTGGTGTTCAAATATCTGCTGACGAAAACTTAGCCGATCAGGGATTTGTAGATAACATCGTTCGCGTCTTCGAAGAGGAGACAAGGGCATGTGTTTTTGAAGGAACTGACATAAAGTCAACCCGTCCTTTGGCATGCGCTTTGCACCCACAATATCTAAAATCAAGCTTCTGGACATAACGTCACTGAATATGCTATTTAGAATCCACTTGTAGGCACCCGAAGTTGTGAAGCGTTGTATAAATCATGAAAGTTGGGTTAACTCTGTGGCAAATGCCAAATCCCCAGGGTTGGAAACGCGTTGGCTTATTTGAGACACTTATGGTAGCAAATCAATATATCCCTGAGTGAAAATATCTCAGTAATTAGGGCGCAAACTTGCTGACAGAAAGATCCGTGGTTGGAACCCACCCTTTGCATCTCATCTGTTCCTATCTAGGATTGGGAGACCTGATGGTATCTCAGCCCTGATGATTCCGTCGGGTAGCGTGGCTACTAGGCAGCGATTTTACAACTGAACATTTATTACAAACATACAATGATACACTTGAAAACCGAATGTTCGGTTGTGCAATTGAGGCTTCAATGGAAGAACAGGCTGCAGAAGAGGCCGTGGTCGTTTGGTTATGTACTGCAGATTCCGAATCACCATTTGCCGAAAAGTGCCGGTTTTCTTGAGCAATTCAGGGGACACGAAAGTGATTGCGAAACGTCTTGGTAATGTGGATGCGAATTGCCTTTCAGGATAGGGTTCGCGTGATGTCTCCTGTGAATGGTTCGAGTCGCTGCTAGAGACGGCCGGTAATTGACATCGCTGGCGTTCCTGTTTTCATTTCCCATCAAGATCTAGAGAGGTGTACGCAACTCGGGATGATTGCGGTGGGCTGGCCATGAGTCCCTTCTCATTCCATTTCGTCCTTCTCTCCACCCTTTCAAATAAATTACGGTTGTACGACAGCGAAACATCGGTGATGTCATGCTGTCACGATGATGGAGAATAGTTACCACTGCTTCACTGACACAAGCTAGACGCTACGGAGTTACCACGTGTGAACAGGTGTTTACGCTTGAGCGATAGGATTGGTTTGGCCAGCTCCCAGTAGCTACCCTGGTTGTGTCGACCGATCGGCCCACGCTGGTGAAGTAGCAAGTTCGTTCTAAATGTCTACTACCCTGGATTCGAACCCCGGCATGGCCAAGAAAATGCAGATAATCTCAAAACTGCAGTCCAATGCTCCCCTTTTTTGTGTTGGTACGGGGTAATACCTTCGTCGGGGTCTGAGGCGGGCCATTCAAACGACTGTTGCGTGATTTCGGACATTTCCAAAGCAATCGGTTTCATCTGCTGTGGAAACGTTTCTGTAAGTTTCTTCCATGCAAATTCTTTACATTTTATCTGATGTGGGTATGAATGGCGCTACTAGCTGGTTATTGACAAGTTTCTGTCCCCTGAACAATGGATATTCAATCACCTTCCGTTTAATCATAGGTTTTGGAAATTATCCATGAGGATCGGCAACCACCTGGGTTTAGCAACCTAAATTTCAACCAGCAGTTGGACTCCTAGGCCAGTTTAATTGTTGGCGACTTCTGTCGGAAGTTTTTATAACAGTCTATTGAGATTGACACAGCAGACTACACTCCACTCTGACAGTCCGCAAGTTTCTAAAAATAATTCATCCGTTCTATCAACCGTTCCGTTAATGTCAGTCTGTCGTCAACGAAATCAGTCCCATTCTCTGACTCGGATCACACACGCACCAATGCGTTTTATTTTGATGGTAGCCTCCCTCTTCCTAGACAAAAATAGGCACTCCAAAATTTTATTATCTGCAAGGTTGTTTTGAATTCAAGTGAAAAATTCTCATTTTACGCTGAAATGCAATGAGCACTTATTTGTTTTCGGTCCATTTTGAGCAGAAAGTTCCACGAAGCCTTGAGTGAATTTAAATGCTGTCGCTTTTGTTGTTGTTCTTGAAATATTTACTGCAAAAAAGCAAAGGTCTACATCAGGATTCGCAATATGATGGACATAAAAACCCCTCCGGCTAAAGTGTTTTATGTTAGAAAGTCAATCTCACTCAGTTTAACCCAACCTGTCTCAAACAGTTCGCAAGAAAATACCTTTCGTTGATCTAATCTTCATCAGTAGCATTTGTAGGCTTATTTGAATTTTTCCACTAGAGAATATGCAGTTAAAACACTTCAGAAAGCATATGAAAAATTTACGTTCGTTGATCTAATCTTCATCAGTAGCATTTATAGGCTTATAAGAATTTTTCCACTAGAGAATATGCAGTTGAAACACTTCAGAAAGCATATGGAAAGTTTACGCCTGAATGATAATTCTTTACTGCGTGTGGTACAGTAAAGTAAGTCTTTTTTACCGTAAAGGTGCCCTTGTTGCGATTGTCGAACCTCTTTTCCGAGTTAACACAGTCACACCTTTGTCTGGTGCACAGCTTCAAAGGTGTTAAAATATTTTAACAAAGGAGAGTAATAGCACTTTATTCGAAAGAAAAAATAAAGTGAACCTTTCATAGCAATTAGGGCAAGCTTAGCATTCGCCCACTAGTTTACTATTTGACACAAAACTTCGTTTCTTACGAGTCAAACCTAAGACAACCTCAACTCTCAGCCTCAGCATCTGTAGTGACATTCTATTGGTTACATTTGAGCAAAGTTCTGGAGACACTGATCCAATCGTGAGTGAAGAGTTCTGCCACTTTATGCGGCTTGAAAAATAACCTTGACCTTGTATCCCACTGATTAGATTGTCGGCCAGATTACCAGAAGATTTTTTAAAGGTGCTGCTGTTGAGGGAGTCCTATACAACCACAGTTAGACGTTGCAAGAGCCGGAAAGCCTGACTAGCACGTGATTCGTCAAAAGGTCGGGTCGCTGGTCGGTCTAGCAAAAATCCTAACTCTGATCGAAAATATGGGCCCAGCAGCCAACTGTGCTACAGTTTCCGCTAAACGCTAGTTACCAGTGTCGCATCTAAAGCGAGTTCAAAAATCTGAAAAAAAATTCCGCCAATACACCCGACTTCTCTGTGTATGTGGATTCTCAATTGGTTCACAGCGTTTAATGCACTGATTATCCCTGGTGGTATTTTTGTTTGGAACACTAGCTAGGGAGCATCAGACCAAGAACCGCTCACAGGCACAGTCGTCATTTCAAGCCCACAAAGCTGCGTTGCCTCAAGATAGCTGGTTCTGACCTAACTCCTTCTCTCTCTCTCCCCATCCATACCACACCTCGATTTGGCTCCACGTTTTGAGGGAGTTACGCAAAACGGATCAAATAACACTTTAACTCGAGTATGAAACTAATCAAGTTATGAATTTTAGTAGATAAGTCCATCCTGGAAATTCGCGCTATCTAAATAAGCGGTAAAACAAGTCGGCAAATATATGATTAAGCTGTGTAATTCCTTGAATAATATTAGTCAATACAAAAGTGTTTTGAAGCCCATCATAATATACTGTTTCAACCCATCAATTCAGCATTCTGGTTGGACAGTTTAATTCATTACAAACACTGTGTGGCAGTGACGCACTATTAATAGACACTAGTGTTACACTGTCGATGGTGATGATGTGAAACCCAGCTGTCATTTCCTTATTTAACTTTGTTGCGAGTTGGTCGGGACCTGACGTCAAACTGAATCAAATCTATTCGGATCCCCGTACATCGGTTGCGTTGGCAAAAGCAACAGAGACAACATTCGAGCGTAATCCATGCGATCCGCTGTAACGTTTTAGAACTATAAATCCGCACACTGACGAGAGAAATACGCTAATTCGTGAACTTCTTTGTTCGTTTATTCGCCCTCTGTTTTGTAACCAAAAGGAGCCCTCCTTCTGTGTTCGGACAACCACACTGTGATGTCGGGAGAATCTCTGTTTTTCGTCTCAGGTTGATGACGTCAAATTTGTATAAACCAATGAAGGTTGGGAAATGACAGCCTTTATCTTCACAAAACGGGATATTTTCAACAAGACTGCGATTTCATGTTGGGGTTGGGATAGCATTTTGCCCAACTACTAATTTCATAAACGAGAGATTCAGCTGGGTTCCAGGTGAGTCTCCCGCCAAAACCAACTTGTTGTGCAAATGAGTGTATTTCGCTAAGTTCGTGCAATTTGGTTTCAAGTAGAACATAAGGTTGACGGAAACTCGGGGGCCGGGCCTACCTGATGAGCCTCAAGAAGGGCGAAACCGGTCGTGGACTGCTTACTTTTGTTCTCAAAGATTTGAAAGATGATGGTCGTAAATCTAAACCACCATTTGTAGAGCTCAAAACTAGTGAGACCCACATGTCTTACCTCTGTGGTTGACCCAAGGTCCGTAAATTTGGAAAATATATTTACAATCCATTTTGCTGACATACCACTCTCTTCACCATGATGTTTCTGGATAGCTCTATGAAGCCCGGAAGGTTACTCAAAACTTCCTATCCATGTATGGCTGTAATGATCACATTTGCGACCAGAATCTGTTCAATAAAAAAAAATTTCTGTGAGATTTTATTCTGCGTTTCATCCCTGTCCCTTTGCAATTGACCATGTACAAACAACCACCTACACAAACAATGTTCCTCCGGGTATCCCGCTGAAAATTCAAATAACTTGTTCTCCGATACAAGTTTGGCGTGAAATTTCTGTTCACTGACACAATTTATCCCCAACCAGATGGAATTGCTATGGTATCATCTTTTGGTTATATATTTCTGGCAAAGTTAGATATTACACGTTTTCAAAAAGAAATTACATCTTTAAATCTTGATTGTAAGTATGCTTACGACATTATTGATATATAACTCAGGGGTGAGGTCCAAGAGGTCACAACTCAGCCCATCCCGCTAAAAATTCGACGTGCAATGCAGGAGATGAGGAAAGTTGACACTACTGAATGCTCTTACGCGTGAACAGACGAGAGTATTCAAAGACGGACTTACGGAAACCCAACTTGGTTTGCAACTTCATCATCATCATCATCATCATCATCATCACCAAAGACAGCAACATCAGTGTTGGCACTGATGCTTCACTGCCGTACAGGTTTGTTCGATAAACCCAATTTGCCGGTTTCGTTCTTCTAAAGCTGAAAGACTTGGTGCGTTTTCTGCATAACATTGCAAGAAAGATCTGAATACCAGATATCCCATCCGGCTCACATGATAACATATTTGACAATTTGCTAGGCAGTGGTTATTCAGACGAGTGTTTACGGCAAAGTACGAGACAGACTACGAAAAAGCCGTTGACCCCGATGCACCGCCTACCACTTAAGGGTGACGTGGTAAAAGAGTTCTTAAAGTAGAAACTCACCACGATGTTGGAACGTATACTTCTTGCTGACAAACTATGCCTCCTCTTTACCACTATTCCTATGCTAGGACAAATCCTTAGGGACCATCCGTCTTCCCTAGATCCAACTGTATGCGCGTTCATTACTTTACTTTCTTCTTCACAGAACTGCAGGCGTTTGAGCACGTTCCTTCTCAGTCGACCAAAGGACTGACGCGATTCCGTAACCATTTGGATTTTGTTCCATTTGCCACAGACAGGAGATTCAGTTCATCCCGGTATGGCACATACCATTATGCGTCAAACTGACTCGTGATTTTCACGAAGGAAGAGAATTAGAGCATTGTACGCAGCTGCAAACAAGACGATCCACATTCATTGGCATTCGTAAGAAGTTTGGGCAAGTACTGCTTTGGGCGTGGCTCAGCCCACTTGACGCACTACGCATGACTGACTGGCTATCGTCCTCTCAAGCGAATAACACATGCTCTCCAACATCTATCATTCAAACAACTGTCTGCTCACCCCACTACAAACGACTGTCAGAGAGAGCTGAAACACGTGCGATCCCAGTGTTTGTATTATTGCTTCCATTCTATTTCGCGTTCCCTTGATTACTTTATCGTTTGCTTTAGCGATGAAATGGATATACAGAATATAATAAAAGCTTCTTCGCTGAGATGTCTGTTCTAGATGAGTGATCACCGGATTACCAAGAAAAGGGCATAAGGGAAGATCAACGTTCCATATTTACTACTTGACTTATGTTTATACTACTTACAGGTGAACCAAGGGCATGAAAAAGCTGGAGGGATTCTTGTCAGAAAATGGATCAGAGTTATCCTACTGAATAACTAATAAACTCGTCTGCTGCTCGGTTCGGTTTTGACGGGGAGTCTCACCAGATATCCAGCTAAACCTCTGGCTTATGGTTTAAATACGACGTAAGACTGATGTAAACTTGGAGAGTGTGTCTAACTGATGAGAGCGGAATCGTTCGTGGGATGCCGAAATGTCTTCATCAGCCTTATGATTAGTGTACTACGTGGATAACATCCGAAGACGCATACACTCTATTCTCCTCAACCGATTATATAGTTTACAAGACAAGCGATTTACGGTATATAAAACAGCCACTAAGAGACCGCTGCCGAGATTCCCTTGCTTTAACAACTTGATCAGCTAGGTACATACATCAAACCACAGTTATTTCTTCCAGTGCACTCGCCACGCTTTGTCTTGACATGCTTCTAATGGCTGGTGTACCATGGTCACCATCTTCCCAAGGAAGGAGGAAAAAGCATACGAAGCATGGGTGCAGGGAGACGGCCGAACCTAACTATATGGTTTGGGATATAAAATAATTTCTGAAGCACCGCCACAACCAGCAGGAATCTACAAAACCCGTCCTGCCACACCCATGTTCGATATCTCCGTAAAGTACATTATAGGAAATTATGCCACAAATTTCCAAAATATCCCACCGGCCTGTAAAACCTTATCCAACAAGGCCTTCCCGTTTGCGGTATAAGTTTATTAAATTTAAAATTTTCCCAGCATCCAAAAAATTCTAACCATCCGTTTCAACCAGACCAAGTGCAAATAACTCAAGTGCATTGTTTGAACAGGAGCATGAAAAAAAATCGTCCAGACGGATAACCGGGTTTTATCTAATGAATGTCGAGATCAAGTCCCACAGAAAATTTCCACTATCTAAAGAAGCCTAAAGTTTCTCAAACCTGTGAGAATTGGAGACAAGGAGATTTTCCAGACTGGGGTAAATCAGAAAACCGAAGAGTACTCACATGTATAGAGGTAATACACTACTCATAAGGTTGAAAATTTCCCGCAAAAATAAATCGGTTTGCAACTGAGTGTATTTCGCTAACAGTACCAACACTTACATGAATCAACAATTAAGATTTACTCCGAAAATGCCTCTGAATAAAGTAGTAGGTATCTGGATTAATATCAGCTCGTAATCATGAAAGTTCCAGTTGGACCTTTGTTCGACGAGTAAACTCAATTTGTACTGAACTGCTGAGAATCAGTGTTGTGAGCTGTCAGTATTTTCGAGTATCTTTTGGTGAAATTCGAAAACAGAACGTTCCGCTAAGGAGCTCGAAAGTATGTAATCATACTTGGGTTTAAATTTTCTTCAATACTGCCAAAATACTACTATCGATATATTACTGCCAGTAATACTAGGGTCCATTTGATGATTTTTACAAAGCAAGTTTTCCTCTACAGTGTGAGAATACCCATGAGGATCAAGACGTATATACCAACCGCAGTCAGACTGTACATGGTACAACGATTTGCCTTATTCGGCAACTCATTGAGCAGTACTGCAGGGTGCCTGCGCAACGTTCCAAAGAACTCTCCCGGCAGATTGGTCAGAAAGACAGACTATTGGCCCTCAAGGTTGTGGCAACTTTTCTCTTAGTCTGATGGTCTCATGCCAACTAGCACTGTTTTGCAATCCAGTTACTTTTTAGCTCGGAGCTTTGGTTGTGTTCTGTGTGACAGTATCTCACTTAAAATACATTTGTACAATACGTTACCAGATGTACCTTCATGTCAAGGCGAAGAACACTACTCATAAGTTTGCTGACAGCCCACGGCCGGTGTCGTCCTTCTTATGACTCATCACGCAGGTGGAGTTCGCAAGTTCGTCTCAACCTCCGTGTGACATCCGTCATCACATAGTGGCATCATTCTGCACATAGATGACCGGATAGGCAAAAACACGCGACGGCTAACACCTCGCACCATTCTAGGTTGTTATCTATTTAATCCTGTGGTTCGTCCCTTAATATTCACCCTCCCACTTGCTCCACTTGCATTCTTCGCTTATGCTGTTTTTTTTCACATTTTGCTCTCCTGTTTTGGTCATGACCTTTTACCTGTGGGCTCCCAGGTTCAGAGCAAGGTGTTTTCTGTCAACTGGAAAAAGTTTGAATCGATTAGGAAGTCATAGTTTCAGATGGGCCCAGGTAAAAAAACTACCAGTGGTTTACCAAGCCATTCTGAAAAAAAATGTTTTCTGGTTCACCTCGGTAGACATTTGCATTGTTGGGACTCAAACAAAGCATCCTAGGGAGGCTTACGTCACCTATACGATCTGTAGGTAATGTAGGTGCTGCAGTAAAATGGGGTGGTGTTGATATTCGTGAACCGACAATTTCTGTCTCTAATGGATATCCACAACCAAATGACTGGTCATAATACTGATCGCCGTTTACTTATGGTTTCTTCCTATGTAGCAACCAATGTAGTTCTGATTCAACGAAAGACTCCTGACCATTGTCTGCCACAATGTTTTCCAGCTACGGTTGTAATACTTTGGCGGAAAGTTAGAGCATCCCAGTTTGTCGGAGACAACTTGGTGGCACTTGTGATTTACATATACATGGTAACATATACATGATAACTGTATACGCACTTTATAGCCACCACTTGTTTTCCAGTGGTTCTGATTTTGAACGCTGGAGTCTCTCCTAATACTCGGCACATAGGGCCAGACTGATCACACAACCATTCACTATTTCTGGCGGGCCATGTGCGTTACTGCCGATCTTTCTGGACGGTACCGACTAATTCAGATCCTGCTCTCATCTGATGTAGATTTCATTGAAGTTCCTCGAAAAACCCAGGAACCAAGTCATCAGTTAGCAGTAAAAATAAATTCTTGGCCCCGGAACTAAGAGAACTTAGCAAAGATTATTGTTGACTTGTCTCCCAGTGGCCTCATCAAAGAACACTGTTCATAAGTTGGGTGGGATAGCCCCGCATTGATAAACGAAGCTGTGAACTTAGCCAGAGACGTTTCAGAACGCGTACGGAGGAACCGCTGGACCTCAGAAAAATCCCTGCCACCCAGTGATGTCAAACATAATACTTCTTCAAGCTCAAAACATGGTTGTTTAGGCGTCAGCTCAAATGAAGTCCGTTTGTACATAGGAAATTGGGTGAATCTGATGTCAAACATAATACTTCTTCAAGCTCAAAACATGGTTGTTTAGGCGTCAGCTCAAATGAAGTCCGTTTGTACATAGGAAATTGAGGTGAATCCAAAGTTTTCAAGAAACAAAACAGCTTATTCACAGAAACAGACTCAAGACACCGTTGGTTCTAGGAAGTTATACGAAGAACATATTAGGAATCTAGTAAGCAATAAAAGCTAACGTTTAGCCCTCCGGACGGCTTTCTAACCTGCACCTATCGTCTGCATTTATCGGTTCAGTCAACCCAAGCACTCAGAGATGTCCGTCAGCTCATGAAATTTATGAAGTACTAGTTGCCTCATCGCCAGAAACCACCACTGAGTACCTGGACCGAATAAGCTCTTCGTCTCCTGCCCTGTCAAAATGGACACGAATGGAGTTTTTATAGAACTGCGGTCCCACCAGTAGTCTCAGCAGAGAAAAGAACTAAAAACGACTGCTGGGAACACCGAAAACATATTAGCCTACACTTTCAGCGTAATGTAGCTGCTGACTTAACCTCGACTCATGAGTTATGAATCTGACAAAGACAGGGAGAAGTTAGGCCGATGGCTGGAGGCAGTGATCTCCTTTTTAGTTTACCCCAAATGCCTTGGAAGGGCCAACCCTGGCACAAACAAAAATTCGACGGTTTCTCCAACATAGAAACGACTTTCAGTCTCTAGATATAACCAAAACAGGGTAGCATTCATTTTATTTCAAAAATGGCGAAACCGTTCGTGGGCTGTCGACGAATTTTCAGCGACCTTACGGCTAGCTTTTTAAAAGTCCACCCAAATCTTGTGAGGTGTGCAAGGGCACGTGTTTAGCTATATTTTTTGTTTTTTTCTATCGCTGACGTAATCACACAAAGGGACCATAAGTCTAGGAATTGAAATGACACTTTCAGAACAATCAGTCAGAATGAATCAGGCAAAGAACAGTATTTTTCCATCATCAACCGAATTCGAATTTACTCAAGTGCCTCTGCATGCGCCTTTCAGTATGGGATACATTTCAATACTCTAAACCTTCTTTTCGTAACGTAACTTTTGGTAACTTAACTCGGCAGCTGCGTGAACTGCAGCAAATGATGTCAAGACCCGAAGCACCAAAGTGAGAGCAATATTTGCATCATTTAGCGAGTCAGAAACGGACTTCAGTGGAGATAAAAGTGCATGAGCGCTCCTCAAGCGTACCAAACCTCCACGACCTCAAAAGCCTCTGAACAGTGAAATCGTAGCACAACTTGGGGAGTGGTTGTAGCACGTTGGCAACGAAAGTATGCGTAGACAAGTTACGAATTCCATTCGCCTGGAAGCAACTAAAACCTTTCAGATTAGAGCTCTTGGTCGATGCATCACACATGCCCATGGTCTACCAAGGAAGCAGTGAATTTCATTCGGAACTCTTGTTAGCATTACGTTCGCAAAGAGCGTACTATGACGACACAAAACGAAAGCGGATACAATCTGAATTTGTATCGTTAGATCTCTGATAGTTCTTGACTGGAGTCCGTATGAGTTCAGTGGCACGAAATTAAGATTTACACATAACCCGTCGTAGTGGACTGCATGCCATCACAACCTGGCCACAGTTTTTGGTCTTTGTGCGCTGAACGTGTGATAGGTACGGCTCACTAGTGTCTTACTTCGACACACTGCTCAACTAAACTTGTTTTATTGCAGTTCCGAATTTCATTTTCTCCAGAGACATAAAGCCTTAGCACTAAAGCCCACTTTAGGCTATTCCCTTGCGCTTCTCACTCGAGCACTTCCCCCCTGTAGATCTACCCTGGCTCGTCGCCTTCTCCCACCTGAACGTTTTCGTTGATAGTTACGATGATGATGGTGATGATGGTCGCAATCAGGACAGCGACGGGTCTGTTCAATTTTTCACCGCTTGGGTTAGGGAAAAAAGCATTTTGCTAAATCTGCACATGAAATTCGACAAATGCACTCATTTACATACCGATTTGGCCTCCACTGCGATACCTCGAATATCGTACAAGCTGAAACATGAGATAGGCTGATGATAGAACATCATGAACAAAAGATCCGGTTGGTGAGATGAGTCTACAATGAAGACTAACTTGGCATGTGACTGTGTGTATTTGCCGAAATCTATCCGATTTTGGTTCAAGTGGAACATAAGGTTGACAGAAATGTAGTGAATGCGCCTACCTGATGAGCCCCGAGAATGACGAGACTGGCCTGTATCTTTCAGAAGTTAGGTGACAGAGATTGACTGCATTCGCAGTTAACATGAATTCGCTTAAAGCGATCCACGATGATGTGTCCTGTGCGACGTTTGATTCATGGGTCTTAGACTGAAAAAGATTTGAGCGGGTTCCTCATAGGCAGCTTTGTGGAAGAATCGATACCTAGCGAACGTGATGCCAACAACTACGTGTCTTTTCCCCTAGTAATACCACCTCCTCAGTGCAGTCAGCTGTGATCCTGTGCCACGACAGGGAACTAATCTGATGCCATGAAACAGTGGGACTCTCCTGGAGACGTGTTTAATGTAGTTTACAATGTCGTAAAGGGCTTTTACGAGATAAGACCCACGTACACTTTTCTCCAATTCTCCCAAGCCTAAGAGTATACCCTGGTAGGGAGGTTTCTCGACTAAAACTAAGCTAAAATCAGGACGACTAGATTCAGGTTTATTACTATTTCTGGCAACCCCCTAATATTTGGAGCCCCATAGATGGGCTGTTCAGCATTGTTCCACGTGTTTTATTCAACCAACGTCAAATCTTACAAACTTTCTTCGTCGAAACCAAAATAAGCGGTTGTTTTTTGAAGCTGCACGGTGGCTGATTTTATTTCAGAATTGAAAATGGTTTAAACAGGAACCGTTCTTTCCAAAAATGACGGATGAATGCGGCATTATTAAGACCATCTCGATGCGTTATTCTCCACACTATTCGTAGTCGATATAATTCATGATCGACAGCTCCAACTCACTGTTGTCCAATTAGACAGGATGGTTCGCTTCTCGCACCCACAGAAAGGTGTCTCACGTCAGTTATTTTGTAGGAAACGAGAATGGGCGTGGCCGTAACGAGACTGTGGTCACAGCTCACAGAAATTACTATAATACGACAGGACAATTTCAAAAATACTTAGAGGATAAAACTTGTGGCCAACAGCTGTCTGCTACAGTTTATTTTACTCAAAAAGACTCTTGGATTTGCTAACCAGGGAGGTTAGATTAGATATCATCTCAAATTAATCCACCAGTGAATTTTTTGAAGAGAAAAACGGTCATCCACATGAAATGATGTCGTCTGAAGGTATGACGACTGTCATTTTCACCCTACGGTGCATGAAATGCAAAAAGATCGCAATAGCACCCAATACTGTCGATCAGAGTCATCAATTTTCATACATGGGTCGTCTTACTGAGTGTGCTGAGACCATTTTGCTGTGTTTGAGATCATGTGTTTTTGACGAGGATATGAGGAGATTTGATAATTCTCAACAGAGATTTCATCCTATCAGTGAAACCACTCTATTTTGAAGGGCTGTGAAGTACTGTGCAGCTTTTGCTTCGTGTTGGAAATCATCAGTAGTGTGTATCCCACGAAACTCAGAGTTTCTAATCCTTCTGGTCAATGGCTCAACATTTGGCCGTTTGGCCACGAGCGGCTGACCAACAGTGATTAGCCTCCATTTAGACAGGACATAACACCACTCTCCTTCAATTAACCACTCTATTTTGAAGGGCTGTGAAGTACTGTGCAGCTTTTGCTTCGTGTTGGAAATCATCAGTAGTGTGTATCCCACGAAACTCAGAGTTTCTAATCCTTCTGGTCAATGGCTCAACATTTGGCCGTTTGGCCACGAGCGGCTGACCAACAGTGATTAGCCTCCATTTAGACAGGACATAACACCACTCATCCTTCAATTACGGAACCACATCACGTGGTCACAACTGACTGAATCCTCGAGTGACGACTCCTCAGAGGAAAGGCGTTATGTCCTGCCGAAACAAGAGCCAATCTGCGCCCTGATCAGCCGCTCATGACCAAGCGACCAAGTATTCAACCACTGGTCACGGGTTGAGACTCCCTAGAATTTCGTGAGATGCGCGCTGCTGGTGATTGTTAACAAAGACGAAACAACTGTGCAGTTCTTGGCTTTTCAGCATAGATTTGCATCACTGACAGGATGAAAACCCACTTATAATTGTTGGTCTTCCATGTTTACCGAAATTTCCATTTTGTTATACAGATGACAGAGTCGTCATCCTGAAGAGCATCTTGCTGGTAGTTTTTACAACAACAAAAACAACAGTGCGCATTTCCTACTGTGAGTTCCCGGTCCGTGTGACTAATATGCAGCACGATGGGGGCTCTGTTGGATAAGGCTTTCCGAAAGGCCAAGTGGTGAAGTTGCAAGGTATAGGACGAATCCTTGATGCAACACTACAAAAACCCATGAGTTAGACCTTGTGCTTCATCCTTTTTCGCGGCTTCCAATTCCACGATATTAGTTGCTTAGTTCGAATAATTTACTTTTATGAATGTTTCCAAATTGTTTAGCTTTCGGTGTTTGGCTGCCGCCCGAAGGAGGTGCGAGAGCTGGGATATCGCCAGGTTTTCCCCGCCTAGACAGGGGAAGTCGAGATGCAGAGGTCACATCCGAACTACAAATCTTCCGGTCTGTAAATTCGCACTCTAACCACTTAAGCCGTCCCGCCCCTGAGTGTTTTCAGGGTAAAACGAGATGGATACGCTGCTACAGTGATACCGTTTGATTTCACAGGCTACCACTGAAAGAAAGATGGCCTTCGCTGCGGAGTTGTTCATTAGAAAATACCAACTGACCAGCTACATACTATTGGACAGGGAAGCAAAACTATCATTTGCATCTTATTTACAAAAACTGGACATCCATCTTCTCCTGAACACGTCTTCTTGAACTTTCCTGGATATTCGTTGACTCCAATCATTCATTGCTCAAATCCAAGCAAATGCTACAAAGCGACTCCACAAATTCCGCAACAGATCTCCCTTTTCAAGAGACGCAAAGTGAATTTACAAGAACAAAACATCCTACTCGCATGCCTTCCCATCAGTGGTATCACCGTTATACCACTAGCTTGGACTAAAGATTTGTACAAAAGATTCGCATACAAACGTGCTTGTTTCATCTCTACAAACTTTCACACAATTATAGGTCCCTCAATAGCTTTTTAAACCTTGTGGGCCTGTGGGCGGCAGGCATAAGAATCCACTCACTTCACTGGCACCAACTTCCGCAAAAATTATCCAATGAGAGTATAGTTGGATTAGTTGGATTAGGCCACGTGATACGTCAAGCCAAATCAATACCAGAGAATGCGCACAGCTCCGTTCATGCATCTCAAAACAGCAATAAATTTCCCCTGCCTGAACCGTGCAGACTTTCATTACACAAAGAAGCCCACGTCACCTATAAAATCTGCATGTGTCGGAAAAAATATTCTAGACTGCTTGTAATGAAGTAAAATTTCATGACTTGGTTTGACCTTGGTTTACCCAAGCGTAGTATATTCGGCGCCATCTCCCACCATGTTCACCACATCTAAGGGTTTTCCCCTCCAATCTCGGTGTGAGTGCATAAAATGTTCTCAACCGCTACCATTTTTCACGAAATTTGATTTCATTGCAATAAACTGGACTGAATACTAGTTGTCTGTGACATTTGCTTGGCGGGTGTGTTCCTCTAGGGGTGGTTGCTACTCTTGCGAGTGACAGTAGATCGAGGTGAGTTGTGGGCTCAGAAAATACGATGAACGGATGGGTTGCCCTGGGTGTCTCCAGGACGCAATAAGATATAAGCAGTGGTTTCCGTTCTTCAATATTAGGGGTTTTGAAGTTTAGTGGGGATGTCATAAGGGGAGGCGTTAGGATCAAGAATGTGTTGGGTGAGGTCACGTAACTCCCATGCTCATGACCTCGATGACTCCTGTTACGGAAACCCGGTCCTTAAAATATGGTTCTGGGACTAATTTTACAAATAGAAATAGGATTGATGTACTCCAAGAAAAAACGGTAACCAGTATGTTTCTTTAATCTGACCTTTGGGTTGGATTTCACTCTAATGTAAACTGTTTTTTAAATTGTAGTCAACTTGTTCGTTGTACTTGACTGTTGTTTCAAATAATCCATTAGTATCGAAAATTTTACCCAAGTGATTTTCTCGCAACCTTATTGGTTCAGTAAATAAGGTAAGCTGTACTCATATTTGGTAAGATCAAATCCGGCCACACTATCTCATGTGGACCGGAAAGTGAGGTGCCAACGTAGCATAATCATCACCTTGTTATCGGGTATGCGCGATCAAAAACCACACCGCCCTAAAAGGGACATTTTGTGGACAAGATTCTAGAATCAAAGGCAAGCAGGCAATCCCCCAAACAAACCTCCCTTAGCGGATTGTAATGCTGAAAAGTGAAATTTTACACACCGTCGTGAACAGTTAAGCTGCGTGGCCAGTCGACGACGCCTCGGGTACTATCTGCCTGACTGTAACACAGTGCGCAGTACATTCATCAAAGACTGACTGGCCGCAGAGTTGCCACTTCCCAGATCTAAAGGTCCGGACAGAATTTTTGTGGGATCTTCTGTCTGAATAAGCAAACTCTCATTTTCTCTGGAAATGTACGGTGTTTTCGCCAAGACGTCTTTATACCATCGGGTAAAGGCTAATTACTCAATCACCCACTGAAAAATACGTGGGTAAAATCACAGTCCAAGGGATACATTTTGATCGACACGAGCCTTGAGGCCCTCTTCAAAAGCAGTTCAAAATCATTAATCTAGTTAAACAAACGATTCAGCTTCCAGACCAAGAAGTGCGTTGTTATTACCGAAATATACCGCTTTTTACTTCATCCTTCAATGGAAATAACAACAAAAGACCATGTCACGTTCCTTCATTAGGAAACATTTTGTCCTCTCGTGGTTGACAAGCCGTTTCCATGACTGATTTGTCTGCCAAGTGGTTATGGAGACAGAATACAAGTGAGTGAAATTTCTAGTCCACATAGATGTCCCCTTCAGCTGGGGGCGAGGCAACTGACAATCGAAGAGTTACAAATTGGTCACAGTGTGAACCAGTCGTATACGCGAAGGATGAGCAAACGACCCGCGCCACTCGTAATACGCACACTGGCGCGCGCACAAAGTCACCTCTNACATACATACATACATACATACATACATACATACATACATACATACATACATACATACATACATACATACATACATACATACATACATACATACATACATACATACATACATACATACATACATACATACATACATACATACATACATACATACATACATACATACATACATACATACATACATACATACATACATACATACATACATACATACATACATACATACATACATACATACATACATACATACATACATACATACATACATACATACATACATACAACATAACATACATACATACATACATACATACATACATACATACATACATACATACATACATACATACATACATACATACATACATCATACATACATACATACATACATACATACACATATGTGAATCGCTTGGAATTTTCCAGGTCAATACACAGCACTCCATATTTTCTGCACGAATTCGGCCAGGAACTCCTGAAATATAGGAAGTGTCTCATAAAGTTGAAATGTGTTGATATCAGTACGCTTCCAACTGTGCACAAAACAGAAGAGTTTGTGTACGACGTGTAACCTGCCGGGAGATTTTCAACCAACGTTTTTAATCCGCGTGACCGAATGAAACCAGTGAAATTTAATACCGAATCCCTGTGCAACCTGTGTGTTTGTATTTCGGTGCGTGATCATGCGTTCTGGAAAAAACCCGCCACTAATGGGTTTTCGCTAGCGAAACTGGAGCTCCTATCCAACCGTTTGGTTAAAAGCGCCGATTTTTCTGATCCTTTCATTCTCAAAGAAAATTACACATTATTCCGAAAGAAATATACCCAGTGTCATGTGTTTTTGAGTTATTGGCCTGAAACTGGATGTCAAAGGCGCCGAATACTAAACCGATTCAGGTCAATTTTAGGTCTGACAAAAACAATGGTGTGGTGGTTGGTCGTGTTGACGCTTTTTGTGGGCACAACAGGTGTTCATTCGGACAGTGGGCATTGTGGGTAGCAACAAAATTATGCTCAAGTAGAACATATGGCTGACGGAAACTCAGGAACTGCGCCTCCTGATGAGCCCCCAAGAAGGGCGAAACCGGTCGTGGGCTGTCGAAGAATTTTCAGCAACCTTGTGAGTAGTTTCTTTTATGAAAATATACTGAGATATCTCGAATATCGTGCCAACTGAAACATGAGGCGGCCTATGTGCAGCACATTCAATTGTAGTATATCATAAATGAGAGATTCAGTTGAGTCTCTCGTGAAAACCAAATCAATTTGCAAATGAGTGTATTTGTCGAAATCAGTCCAATTTGGGTTGACGGAAACTCGGGGACTGTGCCTACCTGATGAGCCTCAAAAAGGGCGAAACCGGTCGTAGTCTGTCGAAGAATTTTCAGCAACCTTGTGAGTAGTTTCTTTTATGAAAATATACTGAGATATCTCGAATATCGTGCCAACTGAAACATGAGGCGGCCTATGTGCAGCACATTCAATTGTAGTATATCATAAATGAGAGATTCAGTTGAGTCTCTCGTGAAAACCAAATCAATTTGCAAATGAGTGTATTTGTCGAAATCAGTCCAATTTGGGTTGACGGAAACTCGGGGACTGTGCCTACCTGATGAGCCTCAAAAAGGGCGAAACCGGTCGTAGTCTGTCGAAGAATTTTCAGCAACCTTGTGAGTAGTTTCCTTTATGCCTAAATCAATTTCGGATGATTGATAATGAAACATTTCACATCTCTTGACTAGAAAATAGTATCTAAAACGTAAGTGCACCTTGCTATTTATCGTACGATTCTTCCACATTTCTTCCTCAATATAAAGGGTAGGAATTTCGGTTCAAACACCGTGAGGCGAATGATGAGAAGCTCTGAGTAATCGGTCGAGTGTGAATACAAGTGGAACACAAGTAGGTATCGCTTTGCGAAAGCGATGTTGTTAAAGTTGATTGGAACCAGTCCTTATCCAACTGCTTTTCATGAAACACTGAGTAGACAAACAGGGATGTGAAAAAAACATCATAAGAAAATAGTCTTGGAAAAAGAGTAGTTCATTTTTGACGAACTCCATCAATCGGTTCTTCAGTTTTGGAGTAATCAAATGAAAACAATCATTGGTGTTAAGGCCTGGTTGGATTCTGTCGTATCTATGTCTCGGGGTGTGCTCGTACGAGAGTTTTCTCCCACAAAAGTGCGAGGTACGAGTATATGTGAAAGATACCTGTACGAAGTGAATGCCCTAAAAGACGACACATAAAAGAAGACCGTTGTCCTCCTCTGATTTTCATGGACGAAGTTTCTGAAGAAATGAAAGACAATCATGATTCCCTTCAACGATCAAGTCGTTCCGACCGCACACTGATATTTCTTTCCCCCTGTTCTATTCATGTGATAGGCATCTAATCAGTCGCTCTGTACTTGCTCTACATAGATCTGTTCATCACTGCTAAGGTCTGTTACCGTTTCAGCTGAGTGCCTTCTGTAGTAGGAAGTTGCTTCTGCTTGGGATAGAAAACAGGTGGTCAGGACGGATTTCGTACCACCACCCGCCTGATCAAGAGCCAAATGAAACAGATCACTCCAGTAACCAGTTATCCCAAGTCGTTTGGCCCAGGGCTTGTCTAAGCTCCTTCAACTCTGCGCATGATTCCAAGGTGACCTGCATCTCTGCTTCTGTCTTTGGTACAACTCGTAAACTTCGTACACATTTAGAACTGTGACGTTCTGCGGTGTTGTACACTCTACCTATAACGGTTCTATCTGTTCGGTATATTTGTGTCTATTAGCGATCGTTCATTTATGTCCCAGCAATGACCCGAAGAGCCTCACGAATCCTTCCAACCGTTGCTTCCTCTGTATATCGGTTTGATTATTCTACAGGTTCATTCAATTTCCCGACCTACTACCTCAGTTACCACTCCCAGACCTCCACCCTGACTGCAATGACTGTTTCGAAACGGTCCCCCTAATTGTTAAAACTTGCAATTGTTGGTCTCATGTTCGTATTTATGCTGCACCAAAACGGACATGTTCGAGAACCACATCTGCCGCTCTTAATGAACCATCTTCTATGTGTTACAATCCTGTTACCTGCATCAGCACCGATGCTGCCTGTATGAGCACCGATGGTGCCTCCTAGTATCTTATGCTGCCTGTATGAGCACCGATGGTGCCTAGTATCTCGGGTCTTCATGAGGCCTAATAGCAGCGAAAGCCGGCCTTGCTGGTTTTTTGTCATACTCTCCGGGTTTATGCAGTATACTAAGTGGAGTTTGCCAAAAACATAAAGTCCCATGGTTTCACACATTTTTCAATGAAGATTTGGTCCTGAAAGTAAAGGTAATCTATTGATAAACTACGCTTTTCAGCCAATCAACACGAGACCATTCAATTTGGATTTTGTGACTGGAAGGTAAGTAGCAAGCGAGAAGATTTAACTATATTGTTGGTCAACCGCTGGTAGCTAAAATGTGTAGTTTTGACTACAAACCAAAAGGGAGTGAGTTCAAAATTCTCTGAGTTTCCTAAGATGCGCACTGATGATGATTCCCTATAAACATGAAACACCTTTTCAGCACAGATTGATTACACTTTTAAGAAGTCTCAGCCAAAAATTCTCAAACGTCCTCAAACTGTCATAAGTGTATGGACTTTAGACGGCATTCTGAATTGCTTCAAAGCACCATAACCGTAGTTGAATGACCTTGAAGACAATCTGGACACTTTAACTGAAATTTTCCGCAATGCAAGCCGAGTTTTTAACTATTTTCCTTCGATTTAAAAGACACTTCTGTGCTGTATGTTAAATAAAGGAAGATGAGGGGAATCCAGCGATATTAGGATTGTGACCATGCTTATCAGTGGCCAGCTGACGGTAGAATTTTTGTACCAACATAAAACTGGGCCAAAAATGCATTGAGTGAAACGGTGGTCGATCGAGTCCAACTGTTCACATTGATCCTAGTGATGAGTTCTTGCGAACCCACGACATCACGAGTCCAACTGTTCACATTGATCCTAGTGATGGGTTCTTGCGAACTCACGACATCAGTGCATCCGGATGCTAACCCGGCAGAAAGCAGCCCTCTGTTACTCTGTCCCATCCTCGAGTCAGAAGCCGCACGACATGATTATGGCGGATGCACTCATTGTGAGATAGGCTCTAGTGAGTGCCATCGACGCTGATGGACTAAGAGAACAGATGTCATGCTCTGCGCACTCTGTGTTGTACTAAAACAATGACAGATAATAATCGTCCAGCTGTAACATCCTTTCGGTTCCTAGGTAGCACGCTACCCGAAGAAAGTATCAAGGCTGAGATAGTGCCAGCCTAATCAACAGCAGTTGAGATGTCGGTTGGGGTTCGAACCACAGACCTCAACTTCTGAGTTATCTCGAGCTGCGTGGTCTATGACTACCTAATAGTCATTCGGTTCCAGTTCGCATAATCCTAGAGAAGTCGGGTTTTTTAGAGCTAGTAAAAGCAAAGCACTGCATCAGGAATATGAATTTGCCGAAAATAGTGATGACCGTGTTGAACAAATTCTGCTCCTGAGTCTTCTTTGCCTTCTGTTCTCTTATAAGATGTTTTTCAACGCGCGTTGGATAAAGGACTTTGGAAGCTACATGGACTCCACCCGTACCGTATGGATAAGAATCTCCCTGCTACCAAATTCGCTGTGAAAGCATCATCAACACCAACTGCAGGAACCTCGTACTTGCCGTACAGTGGTTGTAGCCACCACAGTTTCGTTCACCGATAGTCACACACAACTAGCAACTGGCTGAACAAGAAACCTACACTAAAATTTTGTGTGTGTTTGAATTGCTGCATGTTCCCCTATTTGAGCTGCAACTTTTTGGCCGTTTTTCTTCTGTCATAACAATGTACAATACAACAATTTGACTACTGAAATTCCTCACGTGGTTTGTTGCACACTTGTGAGAGGATGAAACTTCCTCCCCACTTGACTAATGTCATCTGGTTGCGCTTATTGCTCGTGGGTCAGGGTCAACCTGACGGTAATGAGTTGTCCTTCAGTGCATGAATAGAACACGTATAATCAGACAGTCCATTGTTAATTTGAATCATTCCTGAATCAACTGCTGCGCCGGCGACTGCATGGGGTGAAGGTTGAACATGAGGAGAGACAAATTTGCCATAATGAGGCTACAACACATATATTCCTCAATACTTTTCATACATCGTATATCAAAGTCAGGAATCCTCTTGTAACCTGAATAAACAGTGTTTCCGGTCTAGCCTGGTTCAACGAACTACTGAGTGTTGGTTAGAAAGTGTATGTCTCAACTGCAAAAATCAGTGTCTCCCTTCAGCGCAAGCCTGTTTTCTCGTTAGACACCAAGTATAATAATGGTTCGACTAAGAACTCCAATTATACTCTGTATGAACGAAAATACACCCCTGGGATCAGACTAAAATCCCCAGAAGAGTGCTTAACCGCCTGAGCTGCCGAAAACGTTTGGTCTCTGTCACAGCATCTGAACTTCACAGCTTGTTGGACACACTTTTGCCTAATGGATGACAGTTGATATCTCTCATAGTCCTAGTTTTCTGAGTGGCTTCTACAACTGCCCGGACGCTCATATTGTCCTGACACCAAAAAGGATTGATTGTAAATAGTACTATCAAACCAACTACTTTCTAACACGACTGCGTCGAAAGGCAGGTGAAATTCTTGAAACCAATGGAGAAAATGCATATCAGAACTAAAGGATTCAGTGATTAGCATACTAAAATCCCATCGTCGGTGACTATCAACCATTTAATTAACGTTTTGTGGCAAGCCAGTGCTGTGACGCGAAGACCACATGCCCACTGACAACAGGTCAAATGAACACGCTCGGTTTGTTAGAAAAACGGTTGAGAGACAGCGCAACCCTCAAGAACATTTTAAGGTCACACGATCGAAACTATCTGACTTCCGTAAGTTGCACAAAGCAGACGATTCCTAACACGGTTGAAACAGTTTTACGGTTTTTCTTGGCGTTCCGGCCTAGATTAGCCTCACTAGAAGGACGAAATCTCATTTGAAAATTGCGAGAACTCATCACACTACCATCATCTTATGAAAACGACCCCGGTACGAAAGCCTACTAGAAAAGAGTGACCATCGTGGACATGACAAAGTGCACTACAATGCCTACTGTCAGAATGCTGCCTTCTTATGACAGCACAATACCCCTAACCATGAACACACTTCCTGCTTTGTTTCTGACCTACTCAAGACTTTGGATTCACAGAAATAGTTCAGTGAACGAGGATCCACATAGGTCGTGGCTTGTATGATCAGACAGTGACAGAAGTTTGATTAAATGTGCACAATTCGAATCGGCTTTCTTGAAAAACGGACTGAGCCTGCTGAGTGTTCACAAAAATCAGCGATTATAAACATCTTTCCATCGACCTCCCTCATTTTTTATTTGTTCAGTTCCACGTTGTCACCCCGTTAAGGATGGACGCTTGTAGATACAAAATTAGTTCCGACAACGTGCAAGCGTCACACATTTTTTGTTTCTGTTTGTCACGTCAAAAACCGCTGATACGCATGAGGTGGAATTTAAAGCAACCGTAGTATGTGAAGAGTGCCAGCAGCGGCCATGGTATAATGCTTCAAGATCTCCTTTGAAGCCTATGGTGACGCATACTCATCTGCATTGATGTGAAGCACTCAGCACATAACACAAGAAAAATAAATCGAGTGCAAACAAACAACTTTTGTGTAACCCTTACACCATCCCATGAATCTAGAGTTGGATTTTAACTATAGACCATGCTTGGAGTGGATTAAAAACTGCTTGTAAAGTAACTACTTCCTTTTATCTTTCCCCAAAAGAATTGCACCGAATTGCAGACACTGTGTTGTGAGCAGCCACCCGTTCGGCCTCTACAATGGATAGATCTCTTTGTGTACAGCTAACTCTGTTTATCTGATGACAGTTGTGTGCTTTGGTGGCCTGCGGAGCATGGCAGTAGTCAAGCTTAAATGGTCTCTGAAGTCAACAAAATACTTGAAACCACACCCGGATTTGAAGCGGTTTCATATTCGATGTTTCATCCTCAGATAGATCACTCAGCGTGCTTCCCTCATAAAACCAGTTGAATTTGTGGAGTTCTACAAAAATCGTACAATTCGGTAAAAAAAAATCGCGCATTTCAATTACTGTCATCGTAGGCAGATCAGGGGCCCGTCTCTAGACTGTGGTGACCACTGGGATGAAATTACTTTCTACGATGGCGTTTGCAGTAATTTCACTCTGACTGTGGATAAAGGAGTGTCTAACTGGGTCAACTTGACTCCACACATGAAAATCCGAACCTAACGCGTTCAAAGCATCATGAGAGCATTGTAGAATCGAAAATCAGCGTTACATAATCTTGGAGAGCAATTTTACATTATCATCGTTATCATTTCGTGTAACCCACTGGAAACCGAAATCCAAACGAGGTGTCCAAAGCTGGAGAGCGGCAGATGGTCGGATTTAAACTAATCCGACATAAGGTGCGACAGTTGCCCAGTGCCAGTGAAAAAAAAGCTCAGCACCAAACACCTTCTCGTCATGCTATTGCTATCACTCAAGTTGGTTCACAATTCTGATCTGGATCCCAAAATACAAAGGACCAAAACAAATGCTACTCAGCCAGCAACTGACACATAAGCAATTTGCTCCATCCATTTAGATACTCAAATATTGGAGGTAGTTTATGGTTAGTCGACGTTATTGTGGCTTTCGAAGCTGTGCACCGGGAATTTTAGTTTACCCAATGACCTTAGTTGTGTTTTGGGTACTTTCATCAAGTTTCAATGAGCAACACCTAGCTCCTAGTTGGTTGTAGGATGGTCACAATACAGGCTGTGCTCTTTTGTGTCTTGGTGCTAAGTGCGACTACAAAGAAGTAGCAAGCACCGAAGTTTCGACTCCATCCTGTCGATTTCACTTACCTCGGACTTAAGTATACTTTTCAAACAGCACGCCTGATAATTCTGTGTAAAAGTAACGGAATTTCCTAAAATAAACCTTCAGTCTTAATTCTTATTAGAAAATCCAAAGATGTGGCCAAAGTAATTTAAAAGCAGACGAACAAACCAACAGAGAAGCCACTAGCCTGCTCAGAAACGACACAGAATATCCGAGGATGAGGTCGGAATGAGCACTTAAACAAGCCTTTCTTAGCAATCCTTGTTTATCTGAAGATATCCGCAGATTTGCAATTCTATGTAAAAGTTTTCCTCAGGCACCCTACGAATTTCTAGAAAATTTAGTGAACGTCTAAGGATTAGCGCCACCTTGTCACCGAGTGTCTTGAATAAAACGTTAGTTTTTGTTCTGAGTCTTTATGAAACCAAGTTGTCTGGAAACTTCTACCCTGAAACGCGGAGATAATTATTCAGGGATGAATTCTGCATATTGGGAAGCCAATGAATTACGCGTTCACTGCGTCAGTGACCCTCTGGACTGCAACTCCATTCATAGGTAATTGAATTTGCGTTTATTCGATTTTCTTGTCTCACTGGCGATGTTAGCAATGTAAGTTCTCTAGGATGTCAAGTGTCCGATATCAGCTTCAGAGATTCCTTGTTCTTCCATAGTGGTAGCCAAGTTTATCGCATCTATTTGTACTTTGTTACGGTTCTTTACCGTAGACTGATAAGTAGCTAACAAAAACTTGTTTGGTATTCGTCAAAGTAGAAGTTTGATAGTCCAAGCAGTCAGACGAAGGTGGCAATAACATTGGATGCCTAAAACCCTACGTAAAGTGAGATCTTTTTAGTGTATTTTGTGAAATTAAGTCTAGCTTCAACGCTCTGCTAAGTGATCAAAGAGGGAGAAACGGGAACCAGCTCCAAATGATAGTTCATTGTCATCATCACTGACAACACTAAATGAGAGCACTGATACTTTATTTTCTTAAAACCATGTCAATTTATTTGAATAAAGCCTTATAACCGAGAGAAGAAAGAGACAGTGAGGGGTGAAGACTTAGGACTTGCTTACCACAGACATCCGAGGTGCCTACACCTTCACCACTCAGTCAGACGGTCTGCATGGAAACTGACAACATAAAATCCACTTATATCGGCTAGCTTTGATACCGTTCACTATCCCCGGTGGGCGTTTTTTCGTGCCTACAAGATCCGCGGTATGAAATCTCGGGTTGTCTAGCCTTACTCCGTTACACAAGGCCCCTCAGAGGACTTGTCACATACGGTGACCGACCGGATGGCTGCTCACATCTCGTTTGCAAACGCAACTCCCATAATGCGCACCTACCGATATAAATTATCTAAGCGTGGTTTTCAGCAAATAGTGTAGGGCATCCAGGAGTAGTGGATTTGATCAAGTTTACATTTCAAAAAATGCATCCCGAAATTTCTTACGAGTACATTTTAGCTCAGTCAGTTTGGAACAGTCTGTTTAGAGTGTCATATTGGAGATCACGTTCATCCGTGGTTTCATTGTCGGTGCTCGGCAATCCTCGCAAAAAGTTACATCCGCTTCTTTCATCGGAAGCTACACCTTACTGCTTATCTCCTCGTCGCAGAGGACCTTACTCGCATCTCGTTATCCGAACAAACTCCGTTAAGGATACGAGTTTCTCTTTGTCCTACTGCACTTGTTTAGCATTTCTGGAACGAATTAAATCTCCGAGGCGAAATTCCGGTCATTCTATACAACAGCAACAACAAGAGTCACTCATGGCGTGGTGAGCAGGAAGCACATAAGTTAAAACCATAAACAGCGACATGAGCACAACTTGCGGATGACGAAACGCATCATCATCATCATCATCATCATCATCATCATCATCATCATCA
>NW_008751774.1:231362-298953 GCF_000715545.1 Opisthorchis viverrini | reverse complement strand
CTTTTGACGTCCTCGGCGCGCAGCGGCCAGGTTTCTGATCCATATAGTAATATGGAGCACACCACAGCATTGTAAACTCGACCTTGACAGAGAAGCTGATGTCACGCCTGCGCCACAGGTGACGTAGGTTCGCAAAAGCTGCTCTGGTCTTCTCAATCCGGATGGAAATCTCATCTTTCGTGAGACCACCGAGATATTGTTGTCTAATGTGTTCATTTTATATTTCAGTACGCTCTGGTTGTCTGTTCGTTGAACTCGAGGGACGAAAGAGACTCATGTAGTGTACAATGTAAGTCGACCACAGTACTCAATTCCAGTTAAATAATCCCCCATTAACCCACTTCCGGTAGGGTTGCAGGCTCGGTATTCTACGCCACCGAGGTTGTATCTCTGAATCCGGTTTAAGCGTCCACTTGCATTTGTTGATGGCTCGTCAGTCCCCCCAGTCACCGGAAACACGATCGAAGTTGCGGCACACGCCAGTACTTTTGCCGTATTCAAGAACTGGCAAACTTCTGTTGCTGTTCGCAACCCCTGATCATCTGGCGTTGAACTGAAAACTACCCGAAACTTGGTGTGTGCTTGCTTTTGAGTGGTTCCAGGCTTTCGGTAAATCATCCATCGAATGTGCTCATTTAAATTCGCTTACCATTAGACAAGCTGGTTTGAAGTTGTCTTACCACCTTGTCGATGGATATATTAGTGCTCATAATACAGTTCAGAAGGTATATGCACTAATGAAGGTTTTTAGTATAGTTGACAATGGTGAGATGCCACACGTATGAAAATAAATACGGTGCAAAATGGGAGCAAGTCAAAAGAGGAACTTATCGTCTGTGGGAGTTCTCTGGTGAAAGTCCGGACGGCAGGAACGTGTTTTATCCGCAGTTTGGCTGCGGACTTGTGAATAGTGTTTGACTTGCTGCTCCCTGCGAGCGTGTGCCTGTGTGTTGTATGCCTATTTGTATGCCTATTTATTGTGTGAATTGTGAAGAGAAGGGTGTCTCTTCGTGTTTGAAACTTGCATGAACATGAATACAACTTGACCTGATGTGTCGAATGAATTTCCTAAACCTGGCGCGTGACGCAAGTGGTGGCCGCGTGAACGAAAATGGTTGAGAAGTTTCAGTGTACATGTTGTCCGCTAAGGTTGCAAGTGGGACAGGAATTGTCACGTGGTTTGAGTGTTTGTGACGCGTGATCTGATGAGTGACCTCTACAGATGATTGTGCAAAGCTTGGTCGTACAGGTACTTCATGACCAATCTCCTTTCCCATCACTACTTCATCCAGCTGATAGTTTAGCTGAATACACACAAAGAAAACCGACCACTTCTATGGCTACAGACGTGGCCAAATGTTCTTTTTTCGGATTTCCCAAAATACATTTTGGCACCACATGCGACAACTTGGTTGCCCTTATTCCGATGCAATTTGGCCTAACGGCGTACCAATACTTGACTAATTTGTTTTGATCGATCAAGTCGCTGGTCATGTGCGACAGAGCATCACCTGAGATACCGGCCATTAGAGGTCACCTGACTCTTCAAACCTCATGTTATCAGGGAATGCCTAAACAGTATACACGGTGGATACAACGAACGGAAAGAGACCAGAAGTGGGCTGAGCAACTGAGTTCTTTGCACTTTTAACGGCACATATAAATGAGCTTTGCCGATACAACCGCTAAAACAGCCAAATAGAGGACGGTGAAAGTACTTGACCTTTTCTTTCACAAAATTGTAAAACATCTGAACAAATGATTTAAACCACAACACGTCGGTGACCTCCTTGGAAGCATTTTCACGTCAAGTCGATTCAATGATATTGGAAAGTGGAAAAATTCTGGTCTACGGATCATTTTCAGAAAACATCCTAGCAGTTCGCATTCGAGCGTCTGTCAAAGGTTTGCGGATTTGAACGAACCAACCACACGGACGTGAAGCCCAAGTGGCATATCAACTAAAAGTAGAAGGACCTGTGGAGGACTTGCAGCTATTCATACTGCAAATCCAGTTTTTGACTGAACATTTTCCCACAGCATCCCATGTACGACATTTCAGGTGAGTCACTTCAAATTGAGTTAGGGGACAGAGAAACACCAGAGGAAATTGAGCTTCAAGAACTTTCCACTTGGTTCAAGCACACCGACCGGAACCGCGCTGAACATACCCATTTCCTCAGGCGTCCAAGGTCTTGTAATGCACATGTATCACAACCGGGTAAATATCATGACAGCAAGATGGGTCTGGCAGGTTACACAATGGTTCTGGATGCCGACATTTGTGACCTGTCTATTGCTGACTTCATTCGAGGAGTCCGGTTTCCTCAAAGAAATACGTCCTTGAAACATACAACCGAAACACTAAGAAGTGAGGTCTACTGTCCAAAACAAAATACATATTCAGGCACCGAAAAACCTCACGTATGTCGGTTGCCAAGTCTTTTTGAGCATTCAGACTTGCTTTTGTACAATGAAAATGAGAAAGTTATTGGTGAAGCCATTCCCAATAGAAGAGGTGACCAGGAGCACGAACCAAACAGCCATTTGTCTGAAACATCGGAAAGTTTGGCTCATTTGACTGGAGGGTTCGGCCTGTATTCTTCTAAGGAGCTAGACTCTGATGCTGACAGCCACACTGATTCACCGGATTCAGAGCAAAGCCTTACCACGTCGCAGAGCATAAATTTAGGTTTAAGAAAAGTACATTCGGCACTCTCCTGGAGCTCATCAAACAGTGAATCGATTAGTCATTCACGACGCGGTGATCGCCCAAGGCCACTTTCAGCTGATAGCAAGCATGTGCGCAGCACACGTGAAAGGCGTAAACGAACCAATAAAAGTGATGCCATCGTGGTACTAAATTGGCTCAGAAAGGGCGGAAAGTTTGAAGAAGATTATAACACTCAAGCAGTGAAGGCAGCTAGAAAATTTCCTAGCCTTTCGTTGATCAATCCTGAACGCATATGGCGGGCTAAATCGGCGGATTTAACGAGACGTGCAACTTCACATAGTTCGGTTTCGAAGTCTTCCATAAGATCCTCGATCGGTAATATTTGTCGGCCTTACAAACGTGCACCGGATACACAATCGGACAGCTACCTTGCTAAAATTCTTCAGGAAGGATATTGCAGTGAACCCATCCTCAAACCAGAACAACGTGACCAGGTTATCCGACTGGAGCGATCATCCCTACGTCAGTGGTTACCGAGCTCACCCAGTGGAGTTCTCTCTCCCCATACCGGTTCGCGATCCCCAAGATTCGATAAGAACTCTGAGTCTTTTGGCAAGGACAGGTCACAAATGACCAGAGGGCGAAATCAATCCGTCAAGAGAAGAGACGCCTTGTCGAGAATAAAATCCAAAACCGATACATTGATAAAGGGTCTCAAGAAATGTGGTAGCTTGGCGACCCAATCGAGATGTTTAAAGAAACAAAACTCAAAACTGGTAGGAGGCCAGGGGCGCGCCACAGCTCGCAGTCACAGATCGCCCTCTGTGGTCCAAGGCTTACTGCGCGCCACATCCCGTCTAACAGTTGAGCGCAACGAAGAAATGCAGTATCCAGTCGTAGACAGTCAAGTCGTGGGAAGTGTGCATATTCCAGCCGTCTCGAGCAATCCGCTCCCAAGCGACAGCATTTCTGTATCCCCTCTGCGTGTAAATGATACGCCACAAGCCTATCCGTTAGGCACAATGATTCCGCGTGTTTCCGAAGTCTCTATCAAAGAAGAGAAGGGAGAAGGGACTTTTTATCACGCTGTTCACGTAACCCACCCTCAGTCTTTGGCCATGGGAGAGGTGTGGAAATTAACGGATAGTCAACAAAGCGAAAGAACTGTACCGTCCAATTTGCCTCAAAACAAGACTTCCTCCAGTCCGTCATGTCGAATAAATTCAGTTATCGAAAGCAAGCCAGAAGATCATCGATTTCAGCCAATCAGAACTGTTCCCTCCATGAAAAACATCTATGAAAAAACAACAAGGGCTGGCGCACCGCCAAACCGTAAACAAACAAACAAACAAACAGGAGACATGCTCCAAGCTAACACAGAAACTACAAATGCTTTGTTGCATCTGCCAAGGGAAGACGAATCCAACAAAGTGCAGTTTCCTTCGATAAAGATTCCCCACATTTCGGGAGTGCAACTCAGGTCGCCGAACCATAGTCCCAGCTGGTATAGCGAAAACAGTATGCAGGAAAGGTGGCCAATATTTTTCTCTTTCGATGAAGGCCTTTTTAGTCGCCTGGGTAGAACAGATTCTCTTTCATCTGCGCAAGGAGCCCATGAAATTGTCAATGAAATAGAATTACCACATGAAGAGACATGTCCAAAAACACCAACTGATCGTAAAAAGGAATACAAAAGAACACTAAGAATGAAAAGAATGCAGGATCCATTAACCACCCCTGAAAACACTATGGAATCTTTAGTAGGGTTCGAACCTGATACAGCTGCCAATATCGTCGAGAGGAAAGAGAGACAACCTGGTGGCATACAACCAGAAAGTCACAGATTAAACGGCTTCGACACAAGTATAGACATCAAAAAACCTCCTTTCAAGCATAAACCCCCATCCGAGCACACACTTACTATCACGGAGCCGTGTGTTTACAAAGAACAAATGGATGAAACTCGCAGTGAGGAAGATGATACTAAAGGACAACAGACAACCTCTGAAGGCTCATCTGAAAACAGTGCAGACTTGTTGGCCAGAGAAGCACTGGGAGGCACGCGAATCACTGAGGGAACACGTCAACCCGTTATCCGCATAAACGAATTCGACGCGCAGCATATCCCAGGTTTGTATTTCGGGCCGAGACGAGATTTATCAAGTGGGGAAACACATGTGCCCCCCATAACTGCGCGACCTCCTTCTCCCCAAGCATCCCACGGTTTCGAAGATGGTACGGACTCGGACTTGACCGAACCACGAAAGCTCTGTTGCTTTAAGAAGGAACCCCTAACAAAAAGAGGAGACACGACTGCACCCCACGGTGCTCCGATGGCAGCCACACTGCCTGGCGCGAGGGTAACCCAAAAAGATCTACCTCTGATGCAAAAGTATGACAACGGCCGCATTACTGGAAAACGTACACACTCGGATTTCAGCAGAAGAGGGTGTTCAGACTGTTTTGGGAAAAATATACCAACAAAAAGAACATCAGTTGATGTACCCTTAAGATCTCCCGTAGCAACCACAACAGCACAGGTAAACAGAGCTTCAAAAGGTCCGTCTCCGTCACAAAAGCACCACGTCAAGCAAACAACTGAATTAAATAGCTATCCACTCGACATGGATCAGCCTGTAGCTTTACTTAGTCCACGGCCAGTCCCGTACGTTCAAAGGAAGCAAGTTACACCAAAACCGACTGAAAAAGATACGAGTCCAGCATCGAATTTCATTGAAAACACGACTGATGTAGCAGACTCTAATTTCGATGGCATACCTGAGTACAAACGTGTGAACAATTTTAAGGAACTTCAGAAACCAAGTAAAGCATACGACCAGTATTTCCCAGAAGCAGATGCCTTGCCTAGAAGACTAGATCTTTATAGAGATGATCCAAAACTATTCCCAGGTTTAGACTGGTGCGATGACGATAGTATGCAGGAAAGATTTCCAGTATTTCTTTCTTTGGAGGAAGACTACTTTGGTCAGTTAGATGAACTGGAGTCTGTCAAGACCCCTCAAACAGTGCGCACAAGTATTTGCGACAACGAATTATTGCAGGCCAAGATAAACCCACGAATACACGCCAGACTGGCAGCTCCGAGAAAGGCGCAGCACAAAGGACGAATGATGCAAGATATATCGAGTGCGAGTGAAAGCACTAGCGGGATACTGGTATCTGCACGACCATTTTGCTGGGAGACAGTCAATCCTACCGTAATTAATGATGCTTCAGAGGTAATCGATCGAAGTGGAACGCATCAGTCCGCGGACAGCCCGGCTAATAGCGGATTGTGGCAACGTGAGTTGGAGGAAGCAAGCGAGCAGTTGGGAAACCAACATGACGATCATCCACCAACCAAGACTAGTGGTCCAAGTCTACAGAGACTAGCTGAAAAATGTCAGTTCGTTTCAAGATACACACAGACTGATCATGTGTGCATAATTGAATGCAAATGTAGAGAGATGGGAATTGTATCATCCAATGAGGGTAGTTCAAATGAAGTAGAATTGGCGGTAGGCGAACAATCCAAACCTGTCAGGTATAATGTGGAGACCAATTACAATGCGCGCCTTAAACCGCAATCGAAATCAAACAAAGGAAGTGCCGGGTCGACTGATGGTCGATTAAAACAAAACCAGCCAACTTCAAACAATGAAACTGTTGTTCCAGTTGCATCTGTGTCACCTTCTTCACAAAAAGTAGCCGATCAGACGGAAGTCTGTACGGACTCAGATTTGACCGGGCCACGGAAATTGTGGTGTTTCAGTACAAATAAGCCCACAAAAAGAACGTCAAAAGATGTTCCCATGGATCACAAAGAGACAGATATTCCAGATGGTTTGTCTCTGTTACAAAAAGATCGTACCAAGCAAAGTGACCAGATGATGCAGGAACAGCCAACCGTCCCAAGTGGTCCCAGTCATAAGGGTCACAGACTTGGGGAAACACCCCGAAAACGAGAATCCCACCATACTGATCTGAATTTGACGTTGGGTTCTGTGCACAGCATAAAGAAACCTGAGATGCCTAACGAAGTGGAAGCCTATCAAACCTATCCGAGAGTAACCCCACGCTTAAATTTGTTCCATGATGACGGTATGCAAGATGGATATCCAAAACGCATATCAAGATATACACAGGCGGACTTTGGATGTATAGCGAACTGTGGGTGTACAAAACAAGGACCTGGAGCACCTAATCTAGGCTGTATGGAAAACACAAAATCGGATCTCGAAAAGAAGACCAAAAATATTGTTCACCAACCTGACCGGATAAAAAATGATGTGACTCAAATCGCAGAGGAGAGAGTAACCAATCCTCTTTCGAAAACCTACGAGTCTTACCAACACGGCAGCTCCAATTTACGCCGTGCATCTCGCTCCACAAACAGAAAGCAAGACACTGCACCACCGGAAGGACAATCGCTTCAGAGGCGTTCAAGCTCACGCAAACAACCTCCGGTACCCGCAGCGCAGCAGCAACGTACATCCACAAAAACACCTAACAAAACTGTAGACCGTGTGGAACAAAGGCGCGAATCTCAAAAGAAGGTTATCAGGCACCCTATAAACTCCAAAACGATCACCGACGCTCCAGTTTTGAGTGCCGATTCGATCAAAAAGCCATTTGGCAGCATGAAGGAGACCTCCGCCTTAGCTGTCACAAACGAGGCCGCCAACTTACTTCATAATAGCGGTAAGATATCACATAACAGAGTATTACCCAACTCAGTTGAACAAATATCTGACCGTCCGGGAGAATTCTCGCCTCCACTAGCTCCGAATGGAACTCCACTATATCCTTTGTCGATGGATCAGAACGTGAAGTTTCAACAGTTGCCGCTGTCTTCCAGTGACCCTGGAAGACCCTGTTTGCCCATTGATAAATTAGCATTTACCTATATGCCTCTCACGAACGCGCTGATGTTTCAGCCACCTACTGGGGAAGCACTGACTTGGACCATCCATTCCCAACCTCTTCATTCTGTTCCCTATTCTACGGCTCTTGTTTTGGGGGAACAAGTAAAGCCCGAATCATCTCGTGTATTTGAGCTTCAGCCCGTCTGCTTGATGTCTTGCTGTGGTCAACCACGCCATCTATCACCTATTACAGTCAGTCCATTTGCCAACACAGCACCTATAACTGTAGAAGACGTTAGGGCAATGAACCGAACCGATGATCTCAATGTTTGCCCTCTACACCTTAAATTGAACGAATCAGCTTTCAAAGCTCCTGAAAATGTTTTACAGCATAGGTCGCCTTCGCAGGACATCACGAAAGACGGACCCAGAGATCCACGGACATCCGTTCAGACTAGGTCGCCAGTCAGCAGCACTGTTCGAGCCACTGGTTGCCTACCATTCCTCTCAAAACTAACATCGTGCAATCCAACTAGTCAACGGAACAATCCCAAGGTAGATATATCAAACACTGCACGGCAGTCAGCGGCTCTGACTTCTGCAGCCTCAACCCAGAAAGCAGACTTTTTCTTTGACACAAATGACGGACAGTTGCTGGCTTCCATTTCGTTAGATGAAAATGCGGAAAAACTATATCATCTCAAACACCAGCTACCGATGCAAGCATTCAGTTCTGATCGCATGAACCCTCAGAACAAATTATCATTTAACTCGACTAGCCGTGTCAAAATAGATGTAGGCCATCAAACCGCTGGTGTCTCAACTAATCAGATCAAGATGTCACCCAGCCAGCCGACTGTGCCTGGCGTGAACGATGATCAAAAACATGAAGCCAATTCTCATGTTGCTGCGACACGCAACGAGCATCGTGAATCGGCCGTGCAGTTAGACGGTATAAGAGGTGTCATGGGCGTGCAACTGATACCCGTCGGATACATTTCTGGTTTTACCTACCCGTCACCCGTCCGCGCTATATGGTTGTCTACTCCGCCTGCGTGTTGCCACCGATGTTGTGTAAGCACCCGAGGAATGGATACACGGTGTGACTCATCTGTGCAGCCAGTCTGTCATTACTCCAGAGCAGGCCCAGGATCGACATCTACAGATCTGGTTCTCAAGAGAGAACAGCCCTGTCGAAAGTGCCACTGTAATCCGAGTCAAAGACCGGTAAGCTCGACTCCGCACCAAACAGCGGTTATCCCCATCCACATCAATGGGAATCCACAACAAGACGGCGCAACGGAAGTTTTGGGTTCCGTTTTTTCCTTCGATACCACCAATGTCCAACCAGATTTCAGATTCTGTCCAGATTACCAGCGGCCCAATGAGGACAGCGTGATTGTTATACCGAGGGTGCATGGAGAATTTCGGAAAACGGATCGAACAGGATTTGCGCAAGATGCACTCGTGTATGTCACATGTGGGAAAGAGTGTAGAAACAAAAGACATTACACAAGGAAAAATTACGGTGACTACCGGGAATGTTGTCAGTGCTGCAAACGTGTCCCTCATCGATGTCGTCCACCAAGCTGTCCTGTAAGTATGCGCCGAAAGGGGTCCGCCGACCTTGACCTAATCGAGACGAATTACCAACTGCTCAGAGTTGAGAAAAAGGTCTACTCGCCATCGTATATGAAAACGAGGAGGAATGTACCTAGGTCACCATCTCACCAGAAGTACCCGATATTTTGCCAAGCACCTTGTCTCACTTCTAGCCCCCGTGCAAATTGTCCTGGGGATAAGTTTCGTTGGGGATCACCTGAAATAAGATACTTATGTGAACATAAACAAAGACCCCGGAGGGTGCACTAGGATAGAAGTCTGAGAACTTTCTAATATTACCTATCCTTCACTGTCTTCCATCTACACATTTACTTTTGCGCCCATGGGTTTGTTTTAGACTTTCAGCGAAATTTCGCGATTTGTTTTAAAAGTATTCTGTCCGCTGTTCCAGATGAAACACCCATGGTTTCGTCTTTAATTCTCTATTCGTTGTGACATGTGTCCAACAGGAATTTCGAAATTAATTCCCATTCAATTTCGATTTATTCGAGAGTAAACCAATAAACTGGTGAAAAACTGCTTTTTCCCCTTGAATACACCAGCTTAAAAACCTACATGCATCCTGTCGACTACTGGTAGGCATATGGATGGTTTAAGCATCCTTTCGGAGATCTAAACCGCCGAATCGCCGTGCGTTGTACACGTCCACTTCACTTCAAGTCTTCCCCCATATTCTTATTTTAAACAACGTTATCTCCGACATCCATGGCACATTAGTGCTTTTCGCTGCCCACAATCATAGCTGACTTGAGAAAACTTGTTTTGAAGAAAGGAATTAGAGTGGATTGGGAAGGGACCTAGTCTACCACAAGCACTTCGAGCTGCTCACAACTCCAGATATTCATTCAGACAATGGCGATTGGAAGTGACGACAAAAGCAACAACGTGCACTTTTAACTGTCTTTCTTGTGCACACCAAAACCGTTCACTCGGCCTGACTTCACTTCTCAATATGCTAGAGTGACAGCTGCGTAGATAGAGACGGGCGCAGACGTAGTGGAATCATGACAACTCAGTTTATAAAACGATCCATAGACAACTGAATTATTCAAGTAAGTATTAGTCGTCTCCTACGCTAGCTACCCTTTCTGAGATGTCAGCTCCCACATCTTCATTTCTGATTGGTCGATTATCCAGGAGTCTCTAACTGTTGACTGTGAATTGGGTTCCAGCGTACGGTTACCACATCAATTTTGAGTTGCTGTTATCCATGCTGAGATACTTGGTGCAATGCGGTCGAGTTCACTGGCGCCATGACAATCGGCTCAGTTCAACATCAAATCTACTAGGCCTCTGCATATTCGAGCTAACATGCTGTTGTTGGTTAGCTGTGACCTTGGGGCACCCCGGAATGTTTGTGTTAAGCTAGCACTCAGTCCCTTCCCCATCCACCTTTACTCTTTTCTTTACAATAAGGCTTTCAACTATATCTTAGTGGTACGACAGTGAAGAATCGGTGTTGAATACTGATGCCATGCTGTCGATGATGATGATGACGATGATGATGATGATGATGATGATGATGATGATGATGATGATGATGATGATGATGATGATGATGATGATGATGATGATGATGATGATGATGAGGGCTCCATAACGGCCATGCGGCAGTTACACGTTGTGCACGAAAATTACGCAGCAGTGACATGTATTTTACATGGTCGTTTCACAGATGGCTTTCCACCAACGTATCGAGCCGCACAACTCACAACTATCGATCTCTGCACCCGATACACGCCTTTGTGCAAAACATCACCGGTGCGCGCAACCCAAATGCTGCGTTGTGCGCATCCCTAACCTACCCGAGCACCAGTAGATCACCCCGGTAACAAACACTTTCAATGGACGCTTTAAATGAGGCTTCGCACCCTGGCGCTCTCAATACTCCATAGACGAGGTGCGCTAAATGCAACAGGTCGACTTTGGCAAGATTTGTCGCCATTCCGTAGACAGCGTGTGCTCTGATAAGGATGACACCAGCGAGCCTGCTCGCTCGACAGCCTAACCCTCCTTGCTGGTTAGGCGGAGGAAGAGATACGAGGGACACGATCAACGCCGCAAGAAAAGTTGATGGAATCAACAGCAGCTGAGGTTGATGACACTGAAGACGAAACTGATACGTACGACAACGTCAAATAACCGAGATGAGCCGGTTCATTTTGTTCCTGAGCTACCGGATACAGAGCAAGGCTGGATTGGTGAAGCATTCACGATGGCAATAAAACTAGGTGGTGATTCAAGTGTCAATGAGATACGACTACTACTGAGAAATCATAAACCGGAAATTCCGGCGAAATATTGATGCACTGCCAGATACCGTGTCCTACGCACGAGAACTCCTAATAAAGGTTTTCCACAATGATTCGAGATTCAAAAGAAATGTGATGAAAACTTCCGAGTCGCCTAAAGCCGGTGAAGATTATTGCGCCACAATTTCCCGCAAAAATCTACGCTTGATGATGTGTTACGCTACATCGATTGCAGTAGCTGCCGTGGGACAACCTATAGAGTTGATAGGTTATCTACGGTAACTCAGACCACAAAGATGCATTTTCTAACTGACGAGGACAATTTGCGCCTTAGAGACAGAGTTCAAACACCTGGAACCCGAAGCAAGCCACATCATCACTCGTCTTCTCGCCTTAAACATAAGACTAAGTTAATTTTTCGAACAGGTATTCTGGTACCAAAACTAAGGGATAATTTTTTGTTAGTGTGATCTGTCGACAATGTCACTTTTTTAAATACTACCTGCCAGGACGCGCCCAGACATGGAAAAAGTACATGTGCAGAGAGTGACGCATCCCCGAGGTCACCATCGGTACGACACGTCCGGAAAGCAGGGGCGTTGGCGGAGCTCACCATACACGGTTTCGCAACATACGACCAGCTTAGTGTGTTTGAGATTTGTTCACGACCGGAACACCACCATTGGCTGTATGGCCAATTAGTCATCCCATATATTTACGCAGACGCTCTGTATGTTTTGTCCTGTCAATATAGCCGTGTCCCAAGTTCTCTGTCTCCTCCCTATCGCGTAGTCTGGCAGGCTCAGTGCAGGCGTAACCAATAGACGGCCACCTAAGATGCAACATTACCCCTATGGGTCTCATTGCAAAGACAGCTACTGCAGCACCGAGGAATCCTTCAATTACACAGACGCTCTGTATGTTTTGTCCTGACAATACACCCGTGTCCAGGGTTCTCTGTCTTCTTATCGCGTGGGCTGGCAGGCTCAGTGAAGGCGTAACCAATAAACGGCCACCCACGATGCAACATTACCCCTATGGGTCTCATTGCAAAGACAGCTACTGCAGCACCGAGGAATCCTTCAACTGGCACGGACGAGTCCCAACAGTGCTGATTTGTACTGAATCGCCGTCGAAGTATACAGCAGGGAGAACACAGTGAATCCGGAACGGGAATCAACCATTGTTTCTGTTTACATGCAAGCACATTACCTGTAAAGGAATTTGCATGTGTGACAAAAAGGCATCTGGGATGTTATGAGGAATCAGAGGGCACTTTTTGGTTGTCGGCTGGTCCGTCCAGGCTTTTCAGCATAGATTGGTTTCACTTACAAGATGAAATCTCTATTAAATATAGACAGCATTGGGTGTTGTGTGAATATGAATTGTGTGAGTGCTGTGAATCTGTACAAAAACGGTAGTAGGTTCGATAAACAGTGGACGGCACTGCATAGGCCTCCTTATGGTGTGAGCAAAGATGAAACTGTCGCCTTATTGAGACAACTCATCTGTTTGGTCATTCAACCTCAGGAAAGTTCTTTTTTTCGGAAGAAGCTTCATGCACCCCGAGAGTTGAATTGCAAGCATGCAGACTCGTATCGAATGTCATTTCTAAGTGTAAACCGGTAAGCCAACACAAGCATGGTCCAAAAGAAGCAACTTACACACAAAAACGCATCAAACCTTGATTACGTTCCACATGAGGCCTTGGGATGTTGAACTTACAAGAAAGAAAAAGCTTCCTCGGGAATAGCCAACAAATTCCGTTCAATCCTGTCTGCAGTCCTGTTAGGGCTTCCGAACCGCGGTAGTCACAGCCAGTCACAATGAAATCAGCATATTTACACTGGTAAAAAGATTCAAAAACAGGTAAATTCTGGGCAGACAAAGCCAAAAGAGCACAGGAAAAGAATACAGCATTGTAAAACACCTTTTTATTTGGGCAATGATGAGGAAAATTCAGGTTATCCAAACACGTAAACTGGGCTCGGTTGTCAACCCAATCATATACAAGCTTGATCAAGCATTGATCATGACGTTCCTCGGTAGTAAGTTGCAATAACATATCTTGACTGGTACTGCCAAAGGCTTTCGTATGAGCTGGGAATAATGGACGGATAGCCTAGACATTTCTGTCGCCTGCTAAAGAAACAGAATGCAAGAAATATGCTGCAACACGCAACATAGAATTTTATTTTCGGTAAGCAAACTGGCATGTATGTTCAGTCAGCTGGAGGAAGGTTAGGTTTGATGTGATTGTAATTCAAGTCGAATTGGAAAAAATACGAAATTTCTGAGAAACCCTTGATATTTCAAGGTCCTTCTCCTAGCTAAATTAATAAGCCTAACTACTGTTCAGCAAAAATGCTAGAACAGGCCTGCGACGGGCTCCACGATGATACACACACGTGGCTCTGTTTTGTGTGCGCCCATGTAATGTCCCTTTTCGCTTCTCCGTTAAAGTGCCTAAGCGTCAAGACAGAATTCGTTAGAGCGCATCCTTACCGCTTCTAGAATCTTATCCCGGTTATGTTAAACTGTAAATCGTACTGATCTGATGTGAACCCGCAAAATAATGTTCACCGTAACCTTGCTAGCCACATCCAGTTTTTGCCTTAGTCGCGGTTACCCTGTCCCGCTTATCTTCGTGCAGAAGTCAGATTTGCATAATCGGGGTTACGCAATTTCTTTTGGATGCAATCAGTTGCATTTTGTGGGACACTGATTACGATGTGGTCGGTATTCGTAACATTAGTTGTAACCTGAAAGTTGAGGACGTTTTGTGGAGCTCCGTTCATCACCTGGTATGGTCATACCAAGCATTTGCATTAGAAGATACGCGAGAAAAATACTGTCAATCGGAGTGGGGCATTTTGTACAGGCCAAAGTCACTTCACACTGACTGACATTTCCAGCTCACAGAGAAGGTTCAGGCAACTTCATGATCAAATGATACCCCATTTTATGGAATGCGAATAGCAGGAAATGGTTCAAGAGCTCAAATCTGGTAGACGTTTGGATTAATATTGAGTTCGATCCAGACGGCATGAACATTTGGATCTAACAAATGGTCATTTAGAGCCGCTAGGTGGCCATTCAGTCTGGCATATATAGTTTGGTTTTGATGCTCGGGGAGAATACTATACCGTATGTACTGTATGGCACGAAACGGGAATAATAGTTTAGTGAAAGTGACGGGACTGTTGGTGAGACAAGCGAGTACCGGAGGTCTTCCTGCAAACAGACTACTTGAAGTAATAGTGAATGAGTTGTGAATGTCAGAAGCAACATCTTCCACTACACGTAGATTCTTCTTGTGCATCTGTTGAAATCGACACCGCGGCACCAACCGAATCATTTGGTTCACCATCGACTTTGAATTCAGCACCTTGAGGTCAGAGAGAGCATATTCTCCCATCTGGGAATAAAATACGTTGTCGATATTTACACCACTCTCTCTCTCTCTCTCTTGATTAGGACCTGACACAGTGACTCTGGTTAGCCCTCGCACTCGAATTGGCACTGGAACCTAGCAGCATGATAAGCCCTTTGCCGCGCCGAGACATTAGCTCTCGGAGAATATAGGGCTATTTCAAGGCTAAGGTTTGTTCTTTTCTGCAAGTGTGAAAGCAAGACCTCATTGCAGCTGTTCGGAAAAAAAGATAGACTCAATGTATTGATGGGTTCGCTTCATGAAACACCGCTGAGGCATAGTGCTCAAAGCAACTGAGTGACCTCGACCAAAGTCTTTGGATTGCAAGAAGTTTAAAGCGAAAAAGTTCTACAGAAATATTTAATGTAACTGTGCAGAAATCTACCACCAGGGTGATGATTACGACTTCCTGGTGTAAGCTCAGAGTTCGGAAAAGGGAACTATCCCCTTGTCTTCAGTTCATTGTTTGGACATACGTCCATTCAAAGCCAATATTATGGGACGATGCCATTGCTGAAAGATTTCCATGCTTTAGTTCGGAGGAGAAGCCCCGTTTCTTACCATCTGTTCATCCGCTCACTATGTACTCCCACCTAGGGGACCCGTATACACCAAACACGCCAATGTATATCACATTTGGAAATGCGTTGATTAGGATCAATAACAGAGCAGTTTTTGAGCTAAAACACAACGAGTCAGCCCTTAGTAAGCATTTCAACCCAATACCAATCAGCCTAAAGTCACCCGTCACTGTGTTATCGGTGACTCGCTGAAACGGGAGCTTGGGATGATTTCAGTTGGGTCCCCTGTTGAAAACAAAGGGGTGTACAGGTGAGGATAGTTCGAAAATTTTTTGCACTTTGAATTCAAGTAAAGTATAAGGTTGACGGAAGCTCGAGCAGTGTGTCTCTACCTTCAGAATCCCAAGAAGGTCAAATCGTGTCGAAATGTTTTCAACAACCTTGTGAGTGGTCACCACAACAAAGTGCATTGGGCACAGATTCCCAGGTTCTCATGCCCACTAACCATACTGATAAACATACTCACTGGTTGCAAGTAGTATATTTGAAGGAGAGTAACAACACTCTCAAAAAATGAAACTGCTTAGAAAGCAACTTTGAAAAACCCGACCGTTTTGAGTGGCATGGGTGAATGCGATGAGCAACAGAGACGTCATTTTGAAAGACAAACTTAGTGTTTTCGAAAAAGCAACCTGGTTGATGTGATGACAGAAGGGAAAGCCAGGGTGATATTCCTCCATAAATGAGGGTGAAACCCCTAAAATTAAATAGAGGAAAATAGTAAAATATCTCATGAGTCATTGATGAGTAGTTCTCAGGGTTGTAGCAGAACAGACAGGTATTACTAAGCCCTTCTAGATATATGTCCGAAGCCAGTTCTTTGCTCACACTCATATCCACGACAGCAACAGCATAGACTCTTCACTCGACAATCGCGGAATCGGTATCCGTTCAAATGCGAAGGACCGGGGCAGCGCGGAATCGGTATCCGTTCAAATGCGAAGTAACCGGGGCAGCCGCCAAAGGGCAACAGTAGGAGTTCAATGCTCGTCTGCATTCCGGATGTCTGCGCCGAGACAGTGAGTGGCACTCTGTCTTCCGTGTCAGTATGACTGCTGTAGGACCCATAGGTTCATTCATCTTAAACAGCTCGTTTGCTGGTGCAGCTATGTGCATTTCGGATGATGCCCCTCTGTGTCTAAAGAAGGGACAAGAGTAAAGATGACACGGACGGAACCTAGGTTTACAACACTGAAAACATCGCTGAAAACCATGGTCGCTTTGCCCTGAACAATATTTTTTTCGTCTGCACTTCCCTCTACAAGGCACACACCCGGGCGCATTAAGTAACCGTCCAGTTTGATCATATTCGTGGTCCCCAAACTGGATTACAGTTGTGATCTTAATTTTGGCATCCTCTACTTCTGTAGGCTGTTTTGAGGGCTTGAGCACCTGCACAAAAACATCTCTCCCATTGACGTCACTTGGAAATTTCGTGCCTGGATCAGAAAGGAGTGTCTCTGATGGATGACTGGTCACATCAAAAGCAACTAGGGAGTCAGCAGCCTTCTCAGTACACTGATGTTTCAGGTTATTCAGCTGATGTTTTCCGGTTTTGGTGACAGACATTTCTTGACGCACATCTGAACAGAAACACATCGACTTCGAACACCGGCCGCAGCTGCAAATCGGCTGCCTTCTACGCTGAGCAACTGATTCCACTTTGACATTCAAAGGGACTTTGTCACGCGTACTTGATGTCCTAGGATGACAGCACACTGGCTGCACGGTCGTATCGCTAAGCACACAGGCTGAAATTGCTTGGGTATCACAGCGGTTGCAACATGCATTGGGCGTAAGTAAGCAGGAGGCGGTGGAGGCTAAAGGTTTCTTGAAATCAACACTGAAGCCGCACGGAGCAACTGACAACCTACCGCCAGTGGCTGCCGAATCAATGTGCAGGTTTCTCCCACAGTTTTGATCAGTACCCATGTTAGAGTGAACTTCTCGAATTACGCCAGCAGCCGTTGAAATATCCGAATGGAAACGGTCAACCGCTGCCAATGACAACAGGTCTTGCTGGTTTATGGTCGGCCCTGGCTTCATTGCAAAGACGGAGGTTGGGATTCGTTCATGAGTTGCTTGGACTACTGATCTTGATTTTGAGTGTGACACCAAGGATGTTTCTTTTACTGCCTCGAAGACAGAGCTTGTCTCGTCTATAGCACGACTGTCCGGAAGGTTATTCAAACTCCCGATAAACCTCTCGTGATGTGGCGTTAATGGACAGGAAGACAGCGAGCACTGTGGATGGCAGGCTGTTGCACAGGAAGTCTTTTTGACCTGTGAACTAATCTCATCCTCCATTGCTTTATCTCTTTTAGGATCTTCCACAGAACCATCCACCCCCACTTCGTTAGCTGTAGCAACTTTCTCAGGCACCAAGCTTATTTGCTCGGAAAGATCATGATGGATAAAGTCACCTGGCATACTTTTTCCGATAGTCTGAGGTCCAAATGTTTCCTGTCTCCATGTGGTACCGTAAGTCGTTTCAACTGGAACAACTTCGTATAGTAAATCAAATGGGAATCCCGAGTGAACGGGCTGAATATCAAATGGATAAGCCATCAACAATTGCAACTGACCTGATAGTGTAGGAACATTGAAGAGCGGAGTCAGTAGAATGGGTTCAAACTGTATGGTGTTGTAGGCCGATTCCCCCATGAACTGTTCAAAAATTAAAGCGCACGCAGTAGGTAGGCAAAGAAAAGCCAAATAAACATCGGTCAACTGAGAAGATGGGTTGTTTATAGATGGTAGCGCTTGTGGAGAGTTTGTGGTGTGATCTGGTGACACGGAATGCATCGAAGAAGACACTATGCCGGTGGACGAAGTAAAAATATTTGAGGCGGGGTATGCTAATTGGTCAGCTGTAGGTGGAGCAGCCTGACAAGATGAGTCAGTCTGTGATTTTGCTTGGTTTGACATTTCAATCTGGTCCACCGCACGTTTCTCTCCCAGAATTTTACCAGTTCTCAGTGTTTCTACTCCGTTGGGCTTTTGGGGAGGCACTTTGAACCCATCCAGTTCACTAGGTGATAAATTCGTCTGTTCTGTCCGAATGAAATGGTGTTCGTTTGGCAACGGCAATGATACAGATTGTACTTGTGCGTCCACACTCAATCCATGGAGTACATCCGTTCCGTGATTCGCCTTCACGTCAGCGTAAAAAGTAGCTGCATCCGCTGAGACAAATGAAGAGTCTTGAAGACCGTGGTGATCTGCTTTTGAATCTTTTTCGAGACCACTTGATTCATTTGGCATTTGTTCAATTAATAAATTATATTCAGATGTGGGCAAATATAATGTGTCACGAGTACGGTCGTGCAGCAAATTGTCTAAGGATAGTGGTTCACTTGGAAATTTTTCTGTGCGAAATCTCGCCTCTGGTAGTAGGGATTGCTGCGGAAACAAGGCTACATTCTTGTCATCCTGTAGAGCCGATTGACAGAGTGGACCCTGATTAAACTTCGCGGAATCTAGTTGATGCTTTGGAAATGATGGAACAGACTTTTCGAAATCAGTAAATCGTCCCTGTAGGTCTGGGACACAAGAATGAGAATCGATTACTTGTGGATCAACAGAAACACGAGGAGTGAAAAGAATGTCCTTTGAAGTTATCCTGTCAACTCCGGATTTAGATTCCTCTTCGTCAAACATGTGACTTTGTGAAGGCACAAATATATACCCAAGAATCGGTTCATTAATCTCGCTCAAAACTACACTATTCACGTCCTGACACAACAGAACAAATCCATTTGAAACAGCGATGGATTCAGATATACCACTGTCTGTAATAACCAGGGGGCTATTTTCGTCAAATAATGTGGGTTCATATTCCTCCAAAACGTCCGCTGCATCCGGTAAATTCATTAGTTTGAATACACAGAGGCTAACACCCTGGGGATCAACGACTACTGGAACACATATATCATCCAAGCAACGCCTCGTAACTCTGATCCCATAGGCAGCATATTTTCCGATATTCCAAGAAGCAGAGAAGACCGCAGAGACACGGTCGACTGAGTTTCCATGGTGCGGAGAAGTGCTTTGGGCATCACTAGACGTGGGTTGTCCAGTAACCCGATCTGGCAGCGGTGTTTCGGATGTCATGCGCTGTGCGGATGCAGTTGGTTTGACACGGTCTGCCAAACGAGGATGCTTGTCTTCTGGGACCGTGGATTTGAATGAATCCGAGACAGCTCTCTCCCCTTCAAATGACCCCATTACCATAGGTCTGGATGGATGAGCGTCAGGCTCCCCAATGTCATATGGGGAAATTGGAGCTCCCATCTCATCTTCAAGTGTTCCCATCACACCCTGTTCTCCAGCACTTGGTGCGATTATGGTGGCTGTTTCAAGACGTGATAAGGCTTGTGCGGGATTCTCATCCAATCGATGTGCAATGCTATTTGCAAGAGGCCGAGACTGCTCTTCAGGATAATACATGAATATTTCGCGCGCTTTAGCGTCGCTTCTCTGTCCAGGAGCAATAGCCCCATCGTCTAGTCGGTTGTCAGGATGCTCCGACCTGCTTGGTAAATCACTAGACGTGGGTTGTCCAGTAACCCGATCTGGCAGCGGTGTTTCGGATGTCAAGCGTTGTGCGGATGCAGTTGGTTTGACACGGTCTGCCAAACGAGGATGCTTGTCTTCTGGGACCGTGGATTTGAATGAATCCGAGACAGCTCTCTCCCCTTCAAATGACCCCATTACCATAGGTCTGGATGGATGAGCGTCAGGCTCCCCAATGTCATATGGGGAAATTGGAGCTCCCATCTCATCTTCAAGTGTTCCCATCACACCCTGTTCTCCAGCACTTGGTGCGATTATGGTGGCTGTTTCAAGACGTGATAAGGCTTGTGCGGGATTCTCATCCAATCGATGTGCAATGCTATTTGCAAGAGGCCGAGACTGCTCTTCAGGATAATACATGAATATTTCGCGCGCTTTAGCGTCGCTTCTCTGTCCAGGAGCAATAGCCCCATCGTCTAGTCGGTTGTCAGGATGCTCCGACCTGCTTGATAAATCACTAGACGTGGGTTGTCCAGTAACCCGATCTGGCAGCGGTGTTTCGGATGTCATGCGCTGTGCGGATGCAGTTGGTTTGTCCTTATCTACCACACTTGATTTCTCTTCTGGTTGGTCCTTGTACTTTTCGAGCTCTCCGGTACTGGTTTTTTCTCTTCCTCTCTGTCTGCTTGGTGTCCTGTTTATGCCTCCCGTCTCGCCTTCTAATTGGTCGCTCGGAATTCGTCGCTTTGCATAATCTTTCCCTGGTTCTTGTTTGGGATATTCTAACATATCTTTGGTGCTCACAGCTTTTACTGTGGCATTCTCGTGGGATATTTCCGCGGTTATTTCACGATTCTCACTGCTTTCTCTCTGGTAGCCCGTTCCTTCTCTTTGTATGGAAATCGAAAGATTTTTAGTTGTGTTGTACTCACTACTTTTCTGCCCTATTGCTGCGGCAACATGGTGCTCTGACGTGTATTCAGGTGGCAGATTCAGAGAACCGTACGACAATTCAGTAATAGAACGTGCTGGTGATGTAACGGAAATCCGTTCAGTAGGAGAATAGTCTTGTTTCTTTAGGCCTGAGGTGAGTGAGTCTTGTTCAGAAAACAGTACCAAATCTTTAAGTGTCAAATCAGAAACGTAGTGGTCCATTACGATGTCTTCTTGATGCTTGCCACTTCGTGGGTGATCTGTCAGTTGTTCTTTTCCAATCTGTTGTGCGTTTACCATCATTGGACCTCTTAACTGATGGCTTCGTCGATTTAGTGGACCATGGAAATGTTCATCTATTTCATGGGACATCTGTTTACAGTCTTGCTCACCTGTCATGCTGTTACTTTCTTTTAAAGGTTTATTAGTGTTATCCCTGTCTTTGGAAGCATCAAAGCCAATTCTGTCCTCAGATGTTTTGTGAACATGTGCGCCCGAACTTCCCCCTTCTTCAGTAAGACGTCTGGTTTTCGCTATTGTTTTGGGTAAACTGGTCGAGGATTGATGAACAGATAAAATGGGTTGAACAAAACTAAATGATCGTTTCGCGATTGAAGGATACTGTTCTTTTGAAATGGGATCCGATTTTACATATTCTTCGTAATGTTCGAGGTCGGAAACTGTCTTTCTGAGCGAGAACCGGCCTCCATCTCTGAATCCAACGCGCTGGTTCACTCTGGGACTTTCCGTTGAACGGCCTGTTCCAGCCACCTGCGCTCTCTTTTTCCCTTGTTGCATTAGTCTGAGATTATGTAACACATGTCCTATCCTGTAGGTTAGTCGTCCTCTGTTTTTAGTTTCTTCCCTTATTTTCCTGTGTAATCCAGGGCTAGTGCCCGCTTTTTCTCGATAATAAGCTTTAACTCTATCTAGCGGAAAATGACTGTATGTGCTGAACGTAGGACTGAGTGCGTGAACACTGTCTGCTTTCCCAAGTTTGAACGTGTTTTCGCCACTTGTTCTGCTTGATATCGTAGAAGACAAATTGCTACGCAAACTATGTTGTGAAGGAGTAGAATACTGCTCTGGCGACGAATAATGATATCTTTTTCTAGCGTCTGATTTAGGCGGAGTTCGGTAACGAAATCCAAAATTCGCCAGCCACTGATCTTTCCTTTCACGTTCGCTTGCCCACCGACTACCACCAGGGAGCTTCCGTCTGAACAGATATACTTCACCCGAAGTTATTCGCTTCGGTTCGCGGTTCACTCGTTTCTGTACAATGTGTGGCACCCCATAAATTTCAAAGACTCTCTGTTGATTGTCTTTACTCATTGGAGTATACCTCTTCTTGGTTATTCTGTCTCTCACCCCGTGAGTAGTGTCGATGGAACTGTCAACGCTGCCCACTTTGTTACCCTTCGAGTAACTGGATGTTGATGCGTGCTCTTTTGGCTTCCCTTGCTGCCCGAAGTTCTTGTCCCTCTCGGAAATTTTTTCACTCTTGTTCTCCGTTTGCAAATCCAGTATGTTGTGAGTCCTCGAAGTTGAGGCCACACTCGCAAGCAGCGTTTTAGAAACACGGTTACTGGTAGCGGGCTGTGGTGTGGACATAGAGGTCATTTCACGAAAATGCGTCGTCTCACTTGGCTGTGCCAAGTACGGTTGGACTTCTAGTTGTGTATTCCGATCTCTAGAGTCTGCAGATTCAACTTGTCCATCATGTAGCGTGGGCGACTTAGCCAGTTGTTGATTAATCGACTGGTCAAGTCGTTCCAATCTCGATACACGTGGTTCTTTTTCACTGGACTGTCCAACACCTCTTACCGAACTTCCAGAAGCTGATTCTGCCTGGCGCTTGTGAATTACGCTGGGCTTGCTTGGTGTCCAGTGGTGTAAAGATGTCCGCTCTAGCTGGATAAGCTCTCGACGTTTTCCCGAACTGAAAACAGTTTCTTTAGAATCCCTTCTATTCTCCCAGAATGGTCTGTCCAGTGAATATTTCTCAAATCTTAAGCGGTCGCCAATTAGAGATTGCCCGGACGTAGTGGAAGTCGAGCGGTCTGAAGTTCTGCGAAAACTCCTCACCAAGCTGTTGGGCCTGTCTTCATTTGTGTCTCTAGTGCTAATCGACGATAGGTGCGATACCCTGCTGCTTCTACTCACTTTAGGGTTGAAAGATGTTATGCTAGCTGGTCGATCAACATATTTCATGACGGATTCACCCATCTCGGGTTCACTTGATGACTGATAATTCAGTGGCTTCTCGTTTTGCTGATTATTAAAGTCCAGGCACTGTGGAAAACTGTATTCGACTACAGACAGCTCATCAGTGAGTTCAGGTTGTTTCTGATGAGATGACGGCGACGCTGGATCTACTAGCTTATGCGCTCTAATACTTGATAAGGTTGAATCGGAATCTCTTATTTGGCTTATTTGGTTTATATGTTCAGTCTTCTCTAAATCTCGGTATTGCTTATCATCCTGTCTGAAATTTGTCTCTAGCAAGTCATCGATCTGGGGCGGAAACACATCAGAGTTACATGAGATTTCGACGAGTGGCCTATGAACCTGATCTGTTTCGCATACTCCAGGAGCCATTGGTAAAGAAGCAACTTCCTTTTCCCTGTTAGACGGGTGTCGTATCCTTTGTTGACCACTCGGGTTTCCAGGGGCTTCCGGCGTTGAACTTTCAGAATAGCGTCCGCTTTGTATTGGAGTAGTTTTCGAATCAAATGTACGGTTAAACAGCTTATATTCAGAACGCGTGGGTAATAATTGTCCATCCGAGTTTGATCTCCACGGTCGCGTTTCTTGATTGCCCACAACCGGATAGACTGTTTTTCCGCTATGCATAGCCGACTGAAGGCGAAAAACATCGTCTATAGAAAGTACGCTCTCAGTATGTTTTGGAATATCTTGTTGACTCCTTACGTTTGTATTCGTACCCCATTGTCGTTCAGCGATGACAGTCTGATCAACAGAAGTGTCAGGGTTAGCTCGTATTTCGTATGGCGGAACTGACCTGTTAAGTTCCTGGGTAGTTACTTGACTACGTCTTCTTAATATTTGCGATCTCGACTTTCTTAGAGGTATAGAAATGGAAGTTGGCATGTCCGAATCCGCAAAAATATTGCGATTTGCATAAAGTAAGTTAGGGTTTGATTGTTTTACGGGTTCTAGATTAGATTGTATCAATTCATCCTGTGGTTTCGCGAAGGCAGGTTTCTCCGAGATGCTCTGTCGTGGATGGGCCAATGCAGTTTCCGACTCCATATACTGTGTGACTCTTTGCAATATTGGTTGATGGTGGGTTGAAGACACCTTCATCTGGTGCAAACTTGGGTGACGCCGGAAGTGTTCAGTAGGTCTCCTTGAAGTCGTTGGTTTGGCTTCCCTTATTCTCTTTAGGTGGGCTTGTGAGGCCTTCTGAACTTGGTTTACTCTGGGTTTGATTTCTGACTGTCTGGTAGAATATGCGCCTGGAGATTTCAGAGCTTTTCGACGTTCATTCCAAGTAGACCTACTTTGTCCATGTGTTGTCATATCGCGTTTCAGTTTGGCCGCGGATAACTTGGTGGTATTATCATGCCGTAATCTGGAGCTTGGTTGACTGTTATGCAGCGATAGCTGCAGTGCCAAATCTGTTGTTCTCGAGCCGAAATGCTTGTTTCTGTGAATTGTTCTACTACTTATTATCCTTTCTGCTATACCTGAACTTTGAGTTCTGTTTGTGTCGTCAGTGCGTGACGTTCCTACTTCCTCGAATACAAAATTCTTTCGTTGCTTATGAGGTATGTTCAAATGCGTTTTGTGAAAGGCGTTTTCTTTTGATAATGAGACAGCATGTTCATGCAGTATTCTATCACCCGGAACGCAAATTTCTCTAAATCCGCCAGCTGTAGAAGCTGCCAAAACACTCGGTTCTTCCCTTTGCTTGCTAGATGCGTGATGCTGGCCTTCCAACAACGGCTGATCAGGGTCTCTGTCTTTTGATTGAAAGTCTTCTTGTTTAACGTCTTGAAAGACGTGTACTTCCTGTGCTGACTCTCTGAAGTGTTCTTTTGTTTTTCTTATGGATACGCATCCAAGTACAAGAAATATACCCTCTTGGAGACTTGCGAATTCCAAGTGACATACAGAGGTAGATGGAAGGTTAATATGTATGTCATAACGGTCATGGACCGCATGCCTGATCAGTTCACTAGACCGATCAAACTGACAGGATTGAGAACGCACGTGGATTTTGTTCACGTGCCGCAGTCTGTTGTCTCGTCTCGCGATGACTTGACTTTTTGGTGTACATGCCATGTTATATTCAACCCATTGTGCCTTAGAAATGCTCCCTTTGCATTTAGATACATCAGCTTCAGATCGAATCTTATAGAGGTTCAGAAGGCTCCGAAATTTGGATTTCTCATTTTGCTTTCTTGAGTGTGACTGGTCCCTCCTCGAGGGTCCCATAGCTGGACTCATTCTAGAAGATTCTTCATTCACAAAGATGTCGAGAACCTTACCGGAAAGTTTTGGCATTGCCAGATGTTGTCCTGAACCTTTTCCTGTGTAATTGACCTTCGCAGGTGTTTCTTTTCTGTGAGCAGAGTCATCGGAATTCCGTTCGTGTAGTTTACTTGCTGACGAGATTTCGGACGATGTTTTACGTTTGCTTTTTGGGATTTTCGGACGGTCGTCGATCGAGAAAGCCAATGATGAACGCAATGCCGTGTGTGCTGTAGACAGTGAAGCATGTTTTGCCGAATGCGTTGATCTCACTCTAGTGGACTTTGGCAGAGACGATGGGTTGACGGGAACCTGTTCAACCCGTTTCCCAGTCAGCCGACCATTTTTAGGTCGAGATGGTACGCGCTGGTCTTGTGAGCTCCCGTTCTGTGTGCTTTTGTGAACACTATGGTTTATTAGCTTTTTCTCATATACAGATGACCTTGGTTTCTCATTCAATTCTGATCGATGACTTGATTTCATCAATGATCGGGACAAAGATGGGATTGAGTAAGACTGATCATGAACCTTTTTAAGCATATTGATAGCTCTTTCAGCGTCGACTGGCCCGGAAACTTTAGTCTGACTTTTATCGGTTGTGTGCTCCGAAACTGAGTTACTCTGATTTCTGTAGGATAGCTCAGGGTATATCATTGATGGGACGTCACGTTTACCGGGAGCTTCAGGTAAATGTAAACTCTGCATCAGCATCGGAAGGCCTGTTTCTTCCTGATCTTCTTCAAACCCATTATGAGATACTAATTCTGAAGCTCCGTAAACATTTGAACGAATGATTACACAGAATTTGTTACTCTCCTTAAGTGATCCAGGTCGTTCAGGAAACATTTTACTCAACGTGCCTTTCTTATTTTCTTGGATGTTACTTCTCCATAAGAATATATCCCTTTGAGTTAAGTTAACTGTCAGAAGGAGACAGGTATGTTGATTCAAAAGCTTCAGATGTACTGTTTGACTTGACACTCTGTGAGTACAATTAATTTCGGCTTCATATTGAACTTTTGGACCTTCCGCATTGGAAGCTATTGCCTCGTCAGGGATCTCGTACTTTACCTGTTGGAGCCAGGTGTCCGTTTCAAGCTTTGTATTCCATTTGTGGACAGCATTTGGGGCAATGGGAAGTACAAAGGAATATTCTATAATGCGACGCAACATTATGACGTCCGTATTCTCATTCAGAGTACCTTTTCTTTGTTCGAAATTTGACTTTGAATGTTTGCTGACGTGTCCCATGTCATCTGGGTCAATCACAATTTGAGCATGATTGTCTGTCAACAGATTGTGACCAGTACATGGTGAACTTCCGACAATGTGACGACAAGTCATTCCACAATTTTCTTAGGTATTGTGTTTTCCCAAGTCACGTGGGCTAGCATAACACTGGCTAGGATTTCAGTAATACAGCTTTCTATTCAACTGTTTCAATAGGTCTGTGAATCGGAATAACACAAGCTTACTTCATTGGTCGACACCTCTTGTTATGTCCTACACATACGTCATTGCGTTTGAAGGGTCAACCAACGTGTATCGATCGGTTGCGCGTGCCATATAGCAGCCCACGTGACTATAATTTCAGAGGGAATTCGGAACACGGTCAAATTCAGTTCAGCGTCACATTTAGACAGAGACTCAGACATTAGCGACTCTAAGCTTGCCTAACGTCCCTTTCTAAACTAAGAACAACCAACAAGGTGTAGGAAAATGCCAGCAAGCAGAAGCGAAGATCGCGATGTGAAATGTCGGTGGATTTCTCCGAAGGATAACGTTGAACCGTCATTCTCACTTGGATGTCTGCAACCTCTGCAGCAGAATCAGTTGCACAAACCGCTTTAGGTTTGGCGGGTGAAGTTGTACATAGTGACCGGCCAATGACTCTACCATCCTGATTTTGGAATAACCTTAAAAGTCAAATGTAGTAGGCAAAGCCAATGGATCATATTCGTTGGAGGCTCGTTAAGCTTTTGAGGATATCGGCTGACTAAACTTTTAGTTGGACGCGAGCTTGTTGCGCTTTTTCAAAGTTCGGTTAATTCTTACTTTACAGGGTGTGGGAGGAAGAGGGTTCTCCTGGATATGTGCAGCCTTATCCCTTTTAGCCTCAATAATGGAAACACGATCCTCAAACATGTCAGCTAATACGCTCATGGTGAATTAGAACAATCCTACTTACTGATTTAGTCAATAAGTGTTCTATCGTCTGTGGTAAAGATCAGCATGACTCCAACCGTGTAAACCTAATCAGCTCCCTAATCATAACAAGATCCACATTGACCCAGTACTGGGTATCTAGTGGTCACTGACTGCATTGTTAACGAGTGAGCGTGATCATTTTGGACCGACTTATTGAGAGACAGGCAATTCGGGTAAGTTCAAAGCTTTTTTGTTTAAGTAATGGTAAAATATTTCTTCCAAATGTAAGACATCCAGCATTCTAAATCCTGGAGTATCCAAGACCATGAGATGCTACTAAGCCCTACTGGGACTGAATATCGAACCTGTCACTCCCATCCTGTGATGTGGACTAACCGGGATAATCGCACCAGGAAATGAGGATTACTGAAAACAGCAATGATTATCCGTAATGCACTGCTCACAAGGTTGCTGAAAATTCGTCGACAGCCCACGACCGGTTTCACCCTTCTTGGGGCTCATTAGGCAGGCACAGTCCCCGAGTTTCCGTCAACCTTATGTTCTACTTGAAACCAAAGTGAACGAAATTAGCGAATATACACTCATTTGCAAACAACTTTGGTTTTGCACGAGACTCACCTTGAACCTGGCTGAATCTCTCGTTTATGATGTTCTCAGGCAACTGAATGTGCTGCACCAGGCCACCTCATGTTTCAGTCGACTATATATGTATCTCGAAATCTACAATATCGTAGCGACTGAAACATGAGGCGGCCTGGTGCAGCACATTCAGTTTCCTGGAAACATCACAAAAGAGGGATTCAGCTGGGTTTAAGCTGAGTCTTTCACAAAACCAAATTAGCAGTAATTATCGTTCAAACTGTAGCAAGACGTTTGCTGAACAATACACTGGTTTTTAGCTTAACTTCTATAGCGACCCGGTTTTCAGGAGAGATTTTCACTCTCCGTTTTTATACCAACTAGTGCTGACCTGAATGGACTTTGCATACTCATTTGTCAGCGGTTAATACGTCATGAAAACGGTCCTCTAGTTTGGAGTGTTTGGATTTGCAGATATTCGCGTGGGTAAGCAGCACGACATAGCGCAGTAATAGTTTGTTCCCACGTACACGAAACCTACGTACGTCTGAGGCCCTTTCATTCGAAAGCGCGGCAAACGAAACCAACGAAATCCTTTGTAGACGTTCATTCATTCACTTTTGTCCCATGAGAATGACTCCCATGCGCTTTTCCAGGCGCTAGAGAATCCCGGTTTGCTGCTTGCTTCCGTATCCCATTGCTGCAGATCTTAGCAGCTCTCGTTCTGGTCGATTTTTGGTTTAAGATATACTACTGGCAATATTTCCAGTAGCAAGGTTGAAGGAAGAGTTGCAATCAGAGCCGAAAGCCCTGCGCTCCACAATAGCCTCAACGTTTTTTCAAAGGCTGGTTACTCACTCGTTTCATCGCATTAGCAAATGTGACCATTTCATGCAAATCTTGATCGAGTCATCGGTGTAGCGAATCCAAACCGAAAACTGCGGGTTAATCCGACCATCCTTCTAGGAAGCCAGGACATCTTTCGAGATACCGAACGCAGTTACTAACCCCATGTGCCATCTGTTGACGTAATACACATGGATATTCATTATATCTTACCGATTCTCTAGCTGAATAAGCCGTAACACATCACGAAGGTAGAATAGGTTATCGCTGAGACGGTGCAGGAAAGTGAGTTACCGCTCCGTATAAAATTGGGGTTTAGCCCCAATTACCAGAAGCATATAAGGGGAGAATGGAATCCATAGTTATTCTTAGTTAAAGGGTCTCACATCTGACTATACCATTTGGGTTACGGAGATTTTCCGTATCGACTGGTCAGCAAAATGTTTCACCAAATGTAGCGTAGGGAAGTGTGACTACTTACAATCTTAACCACTTTATGGGTCACAAGCTATTGACAAACGATACAGTACAAGTCGAGAAACACTTTCAGCAGATGCCACTGATCACTGCTTTCATGGATGTTCCCAGTGACAAGTGCTTTAAAGACAGTTATTATTCTTTCTGGAATGGTAAATGATATTTTCCATTCATTCTTTTATGAAGGTGATCACCTGTGACTATTCTGGGAACGGGCGAAACACGCCACTCAAAAGATTGCTGAAACCATTTCACTTGTGAGTAATGTGTTCCGCCTAGACATTTTGCTCTAATATCTTGAATATAGTCCTAACTAAAACAAGAGGTGGCTCTGAGCAGCAGATTTAGTTGAAGAACGCCACAAACAAGTAGTTAAGCTTGGATTCCGTGAAAAAAAACACATTAGTTCGCAAATGAGTGTACCTCAGAAACTCTGGGCTCAGTCACTGGGACGAAAACCAACCGTGTCGATACTGTTCGTCCTTAAAAGTTATACGCTGGCAGACAACTCTTGATTTCATCTGACGGATGATTGACATGAGCTGAGTCCAAACTGCATTCTCGATGGCATTTGTTGGAATACACGGGGGTTCTTGTAGTAAAAACATTTTAGGGAAGAATTTCTATACAAGAGACTGGTTGGCTTTCGGTTTATTTTTCGTTTTTAAATCCACGTTCGAGAGAATATCTTGGAAAACGCTTGATCGAAATTCGGTTTATGCAAACAGTGCTTCACACGAATTGATTCCTTCAAAACCTCATTGTTTCAACCTGATCGCCCTCGCCTGAGTAAACACAATATGGCTTGTGTCAGTAGTCAAATTCACACCAAATATTTGCTTGGTCTGCAGTAACTTTCACTGAGCAGCGTAAATGTAATGAGCCAGCTGGATCGATAGCCTGTTCTCAAGGCTAAGCTAAACCATTGACATATCACTTGTTCTCCTCGTAAAGAACAAAAAATTGGCAATCAACCACTACTTCATGTAATTTTGACACCATTAAACATAATATCAATGCAGTTCCTTACGTGTTTGGTTTTCTAGAGTCCTGTTTACCAACACAAGCTGTTCTGGCGAGGCAACCAACTGTGAGCACTAGATGGTGGGCGAATAACAGAATAGCAAAGAGCCCCATCCTTTCAGTGTTAAGTGTGCAGCGCTACGCCATGGACAGTAAAGGACTACATGAATTGTCCACTGTCGTAAATTGATCCAACTCCACTATTTTCGCTCTCATATAGTGCTATGGATATGGCGGTTAAAAAGGAGGTAGACCAACCCGATCGAAACTTTTCAATAATGTAAAGCTCAATTCATTTTAGAGAATCATGCTTTTTAATAGGTTGAATACAAAACCAAAACGTGAAAGTGAATTGGCTCGTTTTAAGATTGCTGTATGCCAGAAACAACACAGCTCCTTTGGGGGGATTCTGGGCATGAAAGTGAGCTCAGCCAATCTTGATGAGATTATGTAGAAAGCAGATGCACTGTAGACAGCGTGGTTGACCTAAACAGGAGTAAACGGTACAAACCGGTGAACAAACCGATATTGTGGCAAGACCACAATGTGTTTCAAGGCAAGTCGAACTGACTACTTGACAGACTGTCCACCTCAAAGCCTATTTCTAAACAGGTCTGACTACGTGCCATCATGTGAAAGTCTTTTTAACAGTATCGGCTACTCGCTCGTCGGATCTCCACTGCTTACGGTATCTTCCATTATGTGTCATACATTGTAGAGAGGTCAGTACAAACAAGGAGGATGTGCAGCGTCTCTGCGCGTTTCAAATGGTAAGCCTGGGCCCGTAAACGCATCTTCTACCCACTAAAAGGAAGTGTGTGTGTGTGTGTGTGACTCCAGAATCATTGTGACCCTAGAACAATGCCATTCATGAACCAGTGTAGATATGATACCATAAAACACACACGAAACTTGGCTGGGCATCTGCAGAATGTTTTTTTGTTTTTTGTTCAGCTATCATTTAAATGGTAGGTCTCAAAATGTGCTGAACAGACCTTGTAGTGGCAGTCTGCAATTCCAATCCAATGTCAGATAATATATGGTTGTAAACGGACATAAAACTCCACAAAACTGTGAAGGAAAGCGTGAGAATAGTGACCAGAAATGGTGTGTTATCAGTAAATGACTTAAACAACCGCGATCTCCAAAACTCACCGAAAATACAATGAAGCCGTTTGAATTCGTGTGGGGCGAAACATTGGAAAAAGTGTGCCATTTGCCCGGGGGCGTGATGTCCTCATCACGCATTGTGCACCGATTGGCGAGACTCATGAATCACTGCAAGGACCAGTTAGGTTGGTTGATCTGACAACAAAGGGAGTGTCACTGGTCACCCAGGTGCCCACCCCACCTCGTTCAGCATAGTTTTATAACATGTGTAGTGAAAAGCTCACTTCAAGGCACCCTTACGCAAGCCCCGATATGGTGCGACTTCTAAAGAGGAGAATGATAGTGAATAAAAGAAGGGGCTGGTAGAATGTGAAAAGTTGATGAGCCCTGACGCAGAAGAGCCCATTTCTGAAATGCAGTACTGTGGTCTGTGTTCACTTGCTGCAGACTGACTTCTTTGTCATCCATCTCTTAGAGCTGTTTTCCGATTTCACAGCAGTCGTGGATTATTCGAATTTGTGTACAATTCAAATCAAACTTTATGAGCCTCGAGACAAAATGCACGCGTTGTAAATCAACTGACAATTTTACCCACTCCGTTCGCTTGAATATTCTGTTTCTTGGACAGCAATTCATGTGGACAGAGGTATGTTCCTGAAAGTAGTCGTTCCGTTGCTTGTTTTATTGGGCAGCAATTCATGTGGACAGAGGTATGTTCCGTTGCTTGTTTTATTGGATAGTCAAAAGTGGGTTCAATCGAACCTGGCTGGTAATGGGAACATGGCAGTTCTACTCAGTGGAGCCATCGTTGGTGAGTGACTCTGCAAGTCAGTCGGTGGTCATGACAAACACATGCTGGTTGCTAGGTGTTTACTAACCTTCGGGACGAACTATGGACACAGAAATAAAACCCATGCTGAGGTGAGACGGTAAGCATTTGAAAGACTGGTTCATGGTTGGACATAAATGAGTGAGCATTTCGTGAGTCAGATGAAGACTCATCAGCATATAAACAAAGTCTCTGCAGTCTCTGCAGTCACTGTTTGTGAATTCAAATCCGTATGACAACTGTTTGAATCCCACCCTGGCGCAATTGTTCCGATGCGTTCAAGCCAGAAGAAAGAAGCACTGAACTCGAGCTTTGCTCATATTTAAGCTCATCAGCGGTGCATATCCTACCGGAGTTCGAACTCACATGAGAGGCGAGCGAGTTACCACTACTCCGTCAGCAACGCTTGACGCAGCTGATTTATCAAATGTGAACAGACCAACGTGAGTGACATGAGCATCAGTTCTCCAAAACCAGACCTACAGGATAAAACCGATTTCGGTCCGGTTATTGGGGCGACGTATTATTTCGGCGTTAGTGGTTTCTAACCTGAGGTGCAGGACAGGTGAACTGTTCTTAAATGGCCGACGAAACCACTACCCAGTTTTATAGCTGAACAGCTTCCACAAGTGACACAAGACCCGTAAAAAAAGCAGGCTTGACCGTGTGTAGCCACTCCATAGCCATCATGCGGACACTTCCCGGTAGATGCTGGGAATGTTTCGTCCAAAGCACAAAACCGTACTACAATGAACAGGATCGGAGACGAAGGAGGGTAGTGTACAAGTGGAAATGACAGCAACCTCATATCTGCTGGAGAAAAACCTACTCGTTTACCGACGCAACAGCTATCGTTTCGCTGGGATCTCAACTATTCTGTAATCATTTACCTCCAAATCATGGTATTTATATAGGTAGCTAGTTTGTAAAACCATCTAGTTTACTCAGGGGAAGAGAAACGTTCGTCGCGCAGATACCAAAGCCTTATGTGGCCAGAATTCAAGGCAAAATGGACAGGACGGCATGGAATCTTGGTCAGTTGGAAGCCGGTCAAACGAATCGAAAATGGGAAAAATTCTAATGAAATCCCAGAGCAGACAGATATTCCGAACAGGATTAATAGACAGATGAACAAGACTGACTCTTGGATTTTCGAGACACACAGAAAACCACACAGCCCGGCGGATCACTGCTAAAGTCTAACTCTTTGAAAACAACGGAGGCCACACTGACGGAAGATGGTTAAGCCAAGGTAATCTTTCGAATCTGGCGAAAAGTTCACCTTGTCGCGCTTCTGTATCGTGGAAAAACTTCTGAGAGTACTGTTATTAGATGACTGCCACAGTTCCCCGCAACTTCTGCGTTAAATAGCAAATTATTCCTCACAACCTGTCCTTATTGCTTTCACTACATGATAAAACCGTGACTTGATCACATGACTAGTTAGGGGTGTGTTCCCTGGGATAAATAACTTAACATACGAAGCCTACTCAAGGCAAGAAGAATTCATCAGCTTTACTGGTTAGTGCGTATTAGCGTGCCCGTTGATTTGGACCAATGACACTTAAAATTTCACCGTTTGTCATTCCGCTAGAGAGAAAATGTCATCGATTTCTCGGAACAGAAGACGTTTTTTGTGTGTGATTTTGCGGGATGAATGTTTCGTGAGGTGAGACTATCGACGGGTCGGGATGAATTATGCTTTGAGCTGCGAATCCGTTTATCTCGAATCCTACTATCCGCGATTTGTTCTTTCCTATTTATGCTCCCCTCTCATTTGTGTCATTTGCATGCCCATCCTTGTTGCCTATCTAACTCGAAGTTTTTTTCGTCATCCGGTCTTTCTACTGGAAGTTCGTTTTATCTGATATTACTACAGCCCGAAGCAAATGCCCACCGCATACTCATGAAGAAAGGTGTAGAAAACGATATGACAACTTCGGGGAAAACTATGTAAGTCAAAAAGAAACGACCTGTGGAACTTTGTTTTCGTTCTCTTGTAACAGGTCGTGAATATGACAACAAAATCAGACGTTGTTTCGAAAAAGACTGGGCTACGCCTAAACAGCTACTGTCAGTTTTGCAACGCACTTTTTACACATAGCATGATCGCCAAAGTCTATCGAATCCCGTAAGTTCAGCGAACTCCTGTCCTCATAAACTTCAGTCCATATTTCAAAATGATCGCACATATATTCAGACAAAAATGTCCGCCTTGAGACGAACTTCGCTTTTCGAGATACTTGTATTCAAAGGAGTGTCATACTGATCAGATTTTGGCAACCGTTCCGCAGGTCACGCCAATCACGTGAAGCTATTGATTTTTGCATCCCAGAGAACTTTAAACCAGTGGCATTCAGTAAGCCGCTGAAGGGTAAGACAGATGTACGCTAAGGTGTTTGGGCGAGCAACCATCCGGAGTTGAGCTGAGTCTTATACAGATGTATGGACAATAAGTGCGATGTTACCGATGTTTAGACCAGCGTATTCATACGATGACGCACATACATTAATCGTTTTTCATTGGAACTGTTGCATACAATGCTGCAACAGAGCTCGGACTCTAGTCACTTCCGGGTAGATTATGTTCTCCGCAGACATCAATATGTGATCTTTCAAGTAACACACACAGCCAGCCTTCGCGCAGCATTATCACAGTGTGAGTTACCTGCTGGCAAATTTCGTCACACTATAGGACCAGTTTTACGCATATCTGCCACCGACACATTGCCTTTGACCCAATGTAACCGGTTGGTCAAGATAACTGTTCCTGATAGACTGTTGACTATACTTCCGTCCAACTCTTGGCACGCAGCTACAACAAACCAGAACAATACTGTTCCCAGTCATGAAAGAGCTTGTAGTAGACACTTCGAAAGTCACCCAATCATCCCAGGATACAAAACTGATAGGAAGCCCTCATTTAGGCGCCCAACTGGGCCGTCGATAAATAAGGAAGCTTTGGAGAATAAACCAAGATTAAATAAAAATGATGAAAATCCCAGTGAACTAAATTCTGCAAAGGACGATGATTTTGATGTGACGAGTCTGAAGAGATGCACTGAAAAGAAACATTCTAATGGACTTATATTTGAGATATATCATTGTCTAAACCATGGTGTTCGCCCAGATTCCCGTGGAACTAACAATACCGAAGAACAAGAATTTAACCGACATAGTACGCCTGGTCAGGAATCACCAAACATTCACTCACTTATATGGGGTTCTACAGGCCATAACACGTTTGTTCACTCCTCTCTTAAAAATACAAACAAGAACACCTCAGTTAACGAACCGAATGCCCTACCAAGGAATTCGTCACAGGTGACGCGCAGCTCCGAACAACATGACAGAATGTCTGGAACCTCACTTTCGCTTTCCGTGCCGGCTGTTCAGCTGGATCGAGGTCAAACAACTTCTAGGGATGTGAGTGCCATTCCCGAAGAAAATTCTACACTTCCTTGTTCATGCACCTCAAGTCAGCAACCTTGCCTGGCCGATGGACGAAGTCCCCAGACAAACCGAAGTGAAACGTTTCAAGTAGGAAAACGGCAGCGGATGGTGACTCTCGACAACCAAGCACGGAAACGATCGAAAGAAAGCCGTAATGAGCCAGTGAACACTGAGGGTGATTATTCACCAGATCGTTGTGACGGTGAGTTAAGTAACGTACGTGGCCCATCAGGACGTGAGTTAGAATCATCTGGATGTATGGACCTCAAGCACGCCCTTGTTCCCGGGAATTCCACACAAATTCAAGAAAATCTCTTGGATCCTAAATCCCCATACTTAAAGTCATCGGAAAAGACTAATTCAAGGGCTATCGCTCTCCTTCCAGAAATGTTACCCAAGCGGGTGATTCGAATAAGTGAGGTCAAACGTGGAAATTCCAAAGAGCTTTCGGTTGAAGGGACTTTTGCCAGTGGTCGTGCTGGTCATGATGTAGCCACACAGTTGGTTGCCGCCAGGACAGATCTTGTGCAATTGGATGCGGTTCACGAGGCTGGTAAGCATGCCCCGGATGAAGAGACAATTAACAGGACACAAATGCTCACACAAGATCCATATTTGTTGACGGTCAGTTTAGAAGAGCAGGACAATCCATCAGAGTGTCCGACTGAGCGAGCATTTCGCCCCGAAGTACGTCGAGTGAAGGAACCACAAATGAGAAGAGCGCACATAGATAAGACAACTAGCATAGCAACGCAAGTACTGCCTACCTATCGCGCACGCAGCCTGGGTGTGCAAACTGCACGTGAACTAGAAAATGGTAGAAAGACTACAAGTCGGTGTGTAACACCCAGTGTTTCGGAGGGCTCAGTGTGGAACACCTTGATAAAGCAGGCGAGACAGACACGTGTCAAGACAGCGAGTTCGCAGACAAGGCGAAGCAAACCGAAATCTCTCCAAACCTGGAACACTAGTCGTGTTGTGAGTTCTGCAGAAAGGAGCACACAGACTCAATGCAGCAGTTTCTGTGCCACGGACAGTTGTACAACACCGATCAGCATAGTTACCAACGCATATCTGACCTCACCAGATGATGATTTACAAGCAAGCCTCAATCCTGCTATCATACCACAATATGTACAGCGAACAGATTCATGGTCTTATTGGCCGCGAACGGCGATTCGGCCACCAGAAACAAGAGCTCATTTCAGTGATAGCTGGGTTGTGGTTGGTTCAAACAGGCTGGATGGATCTGGTAACACGGATCTGAAGAATAGTCGTGTTGAACGGTCAAGTGATCTACTTCGAATGTTTGTAGCACCATCAGGTGAATCCACATACTCGTCGTTACTTGGCAGCGAAGAGTACAGCAATAAGTCTGGATTGATATTAGCAGACGATGTGACTTTCCGAAATCCCAGTCCATTGGAAAAATACAAAACCCAGACTAGAACGAGCGAAAGTACACTGGACAAACGACAGTCACATTATTCTTCCTGGTCCACGGAATCCGAAAGCCTACACGTGTGTAGTACAGAAAGTTTGACTGATATTATCAAGTCGACCTGTGAGGGAAAGATGCTACTCCAGGCCGATGTTATTGTAAGTCCCTTGAAAAAGGTCCACTCTGACCTATCCGGAACACCTAAGGTGGCCGAACGACCTACAGAGCCAAAGTTCATCTACACGTCCACTCGTGTTCATGAACCTATTGAGGTGATGATCAGAGAAACGGTTCACCAGCCGGTCAACTACGAAGACAATGCCGCAGATGTTGAAGACTCAAACGTAAGACTTTCTACCACAGAAAAAATTCCGATGAAGAAACTCTACTCGGATGCCAGTGCTCAAACCGGAGGCGATCCGCGAGGCAAGGAAGAAACACGTAAATCCCGGGATAGTCCGTTTTATACTCCACCAACTAAACAAACCCTCCTTGAGAAAATTTCACGTCCAACATGCCACAACTCAAATGAACGCAAAGACCGCTTGCAATCAGTGCTTGTCCAAAGCGGCCGCCGAAGTGTACCTTCTAGAAGACCGTGCACTGCGAAAACTATCGAACGGGAAAGGTCGGAAGCAAGGAATTCTGCTCCACGGAGACCAAATTTTGTCCGAAAGCTGTTCTCATCATTTCAGAGAGAGCCACTCTCTATCATGGCAACTCAAGTCAGTAGCGATCCGTACAACAGCAAAGGTTCAAAGGCGTACACTTTGGAACAAGGTGGTGACCAATCACATTCTAGGCCATTCCAAAGAGACCGCGCAAGGTCATCTGATAGAATAACTACTACAAATGCAAGCCCCTATCAGAATTCTTTGCTGACAGGACCCAAGCACATGCAGCCGACTGTTATAATTTCCCCACCGAACCCACATTCGCACTTCCATGGAAGCACACCTAAATCGAACAACAAAACGCAAAGCATCGGTGGTTTAGATAAAGAACAATTTCAAGAGCTGATGGAAATGGTTGAAAACTACTTTTCAGTTTCAAATCCAAGTGAGGAGCACGTACAAATTTCCAACCCAAAAAATACGCGGAAATTAAGTCCTGATCACAGAAAGCCAGACAAAATGTTCAAGCGATACCACTCAAAATCGGGCGAAAAAGTAAACGTTCGCAAGAACGAAAATCCAACATTTTACCAACAGGTGCGACTCATGGTTGCACATCCAAGTGGTTCTGCGCCAAGTCGTGAAACAGGTGGTAGAAGGCCAACCAAAGCGAATGAGAAAGAAACTGAAATAAGTGAAACGGAAAAGCTGAAAGACCGAAGCACACAGGAAATTGGTGGATATACCGTGTCACCCAATAAGGGAAAGTATTCTTTGAGCAAATCGCCATTGACTGATAAGAACCTACTCATTTCTAGGACCCACCTCTCGTCAGACCATTGTCTCACCGAAGTAAGTGGTTTGGAAGACACCGAGTCCAGTGAACTATATTCGGTTGACCAAAGAATTGAGGAGGCACTTCACGGGACATTAGACCGCATTTTATTTGAATCAGCTGACAAACTGGCATCAGTTTTACCGACCGGACAGGAGAGCCGAGCGATCAAATTAATATCCAGACTGGAATTTGTCGATAACGAACAGTCACGCGTGGTAAAAAACGATAGGAAGTCACCCGAAGTTATTCGCTCTTACGAAATTGTACACAATCTGAAGCCAACTGCGAGCCGAAAGTGGAATGTAGAAGAAGGAGTACCGGTGACCAGTAAAAGCCCATTTTTTGTTGGTCCTGCTAATCGTCACGGGCAGTTCTGCACACAACACATGCCAAAAGATTCCGCTGGGGAACAAACACTATGGTGTTGTACACCTTGGAGGAAATAATTGAGGAACTGTTCACACTGAAGGAGTGAAATTCACAGACCATTTCAGGACAATTTTCGGTGCGGTTCCTTTGTCTACAATTTCAGTCACGGGTTCTTCAAAAACCCCCGAACTTGTTGACAGTTCTGCTTAGATGCTTTATTTTCAATGCTTTAAATTAGACGAGAGAAGGACTGAGCATGATTAAAAATGCTTTCTGCAACGATGCTTTTCGTGTGCCTAGTCGTCCTGGTTGATTGTGTTCACCTGTCCAGATATTGCTTTGGTCTAAGTCGACAACTAAGCTTAAACTAGGATGTGGGCGGCTTGATTTCATCGTTCAGAAACCTTGGTTTCATGTAGCTGTCAACCGTTCGATGAATCCATCTATGATACGCCTCTCTCATGAGGCGTATTTTCTGTTCTTTGGGAATGTACGGGGTTTCACTCCCTATGTCGTGAGCTACATCGCCCAAACCGTTCCTTTGAGCAGGATTTATAAGATCGCGAACGGAATGGGTAGGATAGTTGTTGCATTTGCCTACATGTCTGGTGTCGTTAAAAAACTACCAGTATTGACTGCTTCTCCGCTCACATTTGCTGGGTGACCTTAGGTTTCAAACCTAAGAGAGACTGTTTCCAGGTTGTTGGGAGACCATGCTTATAGCTGACCACATCCCATAAGAGAACGATTTTAGGTGTTCGAGCAAATCATCTGATCGCCTTCAGAATCATGAACAGACCATTCTGCAGTCGGATTACACACCACACTTTGAGGCCTGTTTGCAAAGATAATACATCTGTAGCTTCTTTGTCTAACGTACAACAGTTTCCGAATTTCAATGAGAGTAGTGAGAACAAAATCACTTCTTGTAAAACCATATATGTTGATTTGCTCTGGGGATAAATACTACACAACTTCCGATTCCTATCAAGAAGAGAAGTGTTACTCGTCACTTTATCGTCTTGCTCTTGATTATATTAGTATCTATTTGCAGATTCCGTTTGAATCGCTTGTCTTGTACGGTACTCAGCTGGGGGATCTTAGAGCCGATTCTGTTCAGAACACAGAACGATTTACAACTGATACCGAGAACTTACATAATTTTGGTAGTAATAACGCAGCTCTTATAATTCCCGAACACGTTATCTAGCAGGCTAAAATCAACGTATGGCCTCTCTCTCCACAAATTGGATCTAGATTGATGTGGCCTGCGTTTCACTGCCTTATGGCCTGCAACGAAACCATATCCCTCATGTATTTTCCCTGTATCTAGTGTTTGTGCTCGGTATCTACCACAATGAACAGCAAGCAAGGTGAAAAAGTCGATAACATATAAGTTTCATAACACATTTACTGGCATCAAATCACGTGAGACATTGCCACTAGGACTGATGTGAGATTGTATTTTCAGGGATTGTACTTGCCAGTGAATACTGGCGAGTTGTAATTGACTGAAATAAACTAAACGGTTTGTTCTAGTGACGGCTGTCTAAGACCATGTTGTCTAGTCCCAAATGTTGGTATCTGCTTGCACTTGTAAAGTTCCTCTTTGATTTCAAAACATCAAAGTAGTTTTTACCTTCCAGACACTGTCGTCAGAATAATACGAAAGAGTTCACGACACTTTCTTTCTCAGCGAGTGGACTCAGAATCTTCCGACTGCGCAACTTATCATTCTTACCCCACAAGCGGCAACTGCAGTCTGGTGTGAACTCACCGAAGGCCCATGTTTTACGGTCATCATGGTGTTTGTAGCAACTCCTCTGTAACCTGACTTTGCTTGCATGTAAAATGCCAACACACGTGCACTCTCATTGACAGACAGTGGCCAAGTTTTTCGGGGTTATGTAATTTTCGAACCTTTTCAAAATTGATGCGCTCTGAAGATTTATGTGGGTTTGTTTATCATGTCCCGATAGTCTATGTTACGGAATGTCGTAATACACGTGACTAAACAAAGACTAAAGCTACCAGATTCTCAAACTCATTATTGCGTTTTAGCATCTAATCAGCGGGTACATATACTGAACAACGTGTTTTTTATTACATGTTTTTAATACACCTTTCAAGTCAAAGTCCATAACGTCCACGCAGATTTGAAAGAAACCTAAAAGAACACAATTTTATCACTGTCAGATTTTTAGAACCTTTCAGCCAATGTTTACATTTTGCACGTTGTACGAAACACGAAAGATTTAGACAGGTGGGAGCTTTTTGCTTTCACTAGCTTATAGTATCCTCCTGAATTTTTCTGGCAAGGCACGTTTGACAGAATTCTGTGAGGCAGTCAATGCGGAGCGGAAATTTCCTCGGAGGTGATGAGAAGGTATGGTAATAAGACATAATAGGACATATCATGGGACAAATTACCGTAACCACCCAGGGGACATCGAACCTAATCAGCATTTTAATGAATTTTTCGAAGCTTTTGCTGAAAATGAACAAAGTAGGCCAGGGTTTACTGTGATGGGCCGGTAAAGAGGTGGCAACCTTCAGGCACTACTGCTCATTTATTGAATGCATGCCGAGTTATCCTGAAGATGGGAACCCCGATTCCGGGCAACGCAACAAAGTAGGTCTTCCCAATCCCCCAATTTGTGACTGTAGTCGATGATATTACCACAACCTGTGTGAAATTGAAAATCGCAATACTTGTAAACTGCTGGTAAAGTTAGAAGTAGTATGTTCATTAAATTTGGAACAATTAGGTCAACGTAGCTGACCGTCAATGGAACCCCTCTGGGACGTAGAGGCAAAGGTTTCTAATAACAGCGTGACGAATGCGGCTCATGATAGTGGGGACACAATAGTAAAGACAGCCAAACCCGACAAATGAAACCGAGAAACTGCTGCTATCTAGAACCTCAGAACCAATGGGTTAACCCAGGCTTAGTGAACACACTAGCGCGCCGGCTAACGAACGCAATCGGATAAAAATGCGGCCGAACAATACAACAATACATTCATTTGCATATCGATTTGATTTGGATGAGACCTAAGAAGGGTGACACCGGTGGTGGGCTGTCGAATAGTTTTCAGCAACCTTATGAGTAGGGTAATATGGATTTAGCCTCTTCTGTTCGAGTATGTGGAAGATGTGGAATGGCAGATGAACACCATAAGTACCATTTCTTACTAGAGCTAATCGTTCTAATTGTTTCGCAAAAGAACCACTCATCTGAATATATGCGTGCACACGTGCACATTGAGACTGACAATGGCTGTTGATTTCAGTTGCAGTTGATCCGTTCGCCGAGTTGGCAGTTAGCTTACACAGATTTCGTGTGGCTAAATGTTTGTGCCTTAATTGACGTGTCAGAAAAAATTCGCATCCGGTGACGGCGATGGTGTAAGTACATTTATTCCAATCTTCATAGCCTGCTGAGTTGAATCACTTAGAGGTGTATGTAAAGTGCCCCATTCACCGAGTCTGGGTGAAACACAACTGTGAGGTGTAAGCCTCACAGTACTATAGGGTGAATGATGGATCTTTCATATAACCGTAATTTCGAAAGTATTATGAAAGAATGGAACAAAGCCTTTTATGCCAAATTTTTATTTTTTTAGATCCATCACATAATACCGACCCCTCCTCAACGTTGCACGTTGGTGTAACCAGTGTTTAGCCGGACGGATGGGGCTCTGGTGTCTAAATTATCCATAAAAGTTACCCAACATAGTACCTGTGTTTAATTTAATATCAGGATGGATGCTTTTTGCCCCAGAAGAAACCAGCATGGAAAAAATAACCAATCGTTTCGTGGATGTACAATGCTCAATGAACAGAACACAAGTGAAAAGAATTTCTCCTTGTTTTCTCTCATACAGATTGTACCCACACGATGAATGCCTCATGTGCGACTATACGGTCATACCTCGTCTCTGGATGACTCTTTAGGCATCTCTGATTCATGTCGACAATGCTGGCATCGTCGCGTGCATGTGAGAACCGGAGATTTCATAATGAAATACGTTAGCCTTCAATCAAAGACGGCATGCTAACTGACATTTACTCTAGGTGACGTCTAGAGAAGAAGATGGCTGTTCAACACGTCTGCATTGTGTACAAAACTTATCTTGGGATTAATGGTGTTCGTTGTTGCAGTATGTGAGTGGAGTGTGCCGGTATAGTGAGGTCACACAGGCCATTGTCACATGACCTGATGCTGGCCGAAATCGCACGCATGTCAGGTGATGGAGGCGGTAGTAGCGTGAAGGAAATTGATGCGAAACGTTTACTGCAGTTTTACTGGTTAAAATGTGTGAAGTTTTAGTGAAGACTGCGTCAGTGGAATAAATACCGGATGTCTGGTTATTCATCTTCGCTGGGTCGCACTTTCGATATCACTGATTTTCGTTGACAGCGTGCATGTGGAAACCATGTAAGTCGCTGGTAATTAGAAAACGTTATACATTAGACTAAAAACACTCAAAAAATGTTGCTATGCCCATAAACCAACGAAGGCTACATTTTTACAAAGTCCTACGGAGCTCTTCACTAGCTCCTCAAAGGTCATGAAATGCAAGAAAGCCGGCACTAAAAGCATTGGTTTAATCATACGGAAACAAATCAAAATGAAATTAAATGTGCAGTCTTTATGTCTGCATGATAACAGGCTGAGAAATCTAGCAATTTTTTCACGAGCCAAGCGGAGAATTATTACACTGCAATACTTTATGACGTGCGTGCAATGCGGTGCTGGTTGCTTCGTACTTTTCACCGTTTGCTAACCGGAAACCTAGTGTTCCAAATGACAGTTGATTTTTATTCCTGGTCATGTTACCCCCCTGCGACCGTAGTTTACCAATGCGAATATAGATCATTGGATGAATTTAGTCAACTTTCTTTCTCGTGGTCGCAAACTTCGATGGTTGCTGCTTGCAACGTGTGGAATGTCACATTTTGGAGCCCTTGGTTCGCCATTGTTTGAAGACTGGCTGTAACAATCAATCGGTATCTTCGAGTGACGCGTTATACCAGAACCTTCGGGAAGGCAGAGTGAAGTCGGACCTGGGTTTCTATACGGTACCAATAATGTAAGACTTCAAATATACAAACCTCGACGGTGGATACTCGCCCACAACAAATGGTTCACTTGGACCACAAAAGTATGAACTAAGCTAGCAAACAGGTTCCCACGTGAGTCAGTCATAAGGTCGTGCATAAGGTCGGCCACAAAATGGCTGATGACCTCAGGGTCAAATGAGTGAAGTAGTGGGGATAAACAAACGCCAGTTCATATATACGCACTAAACACGAAAAGTGGAGCGGGGGTTACAAATAGGGACAGAACAAACATGGGGAATTTCAAATGTCAAAGTAATAGACGATGCACTGATGGTGAACATTATTTCGGTTACTCCCTTGGATGTCCGGCGGGGAGGGCTGGGGGCAAACAATATCGGGAGATTCCCATGTAGAATTATAACATTTCCTCGCCAATGTCTTTTCAAGTCGTACGTTTGCGACGGTTCAGATGAAAGCACAATTGAATGAACACGACGGACATGAAACAACTAGTTGAAGTCATCAGCAGGATGACCTGAGTTTGTCAGGGCATCGTTCAGCTGTAGTACCCTTTCGGCGCCTAACCTCCATGCCACTCGAAGGTTGCGCGAGGGCTGGGATACTGCCAGGTTGTCCAAGCCTAGACAGGGGAAGTCAAGAGACAGAGGTCGGGTTCGAACCACGGACCTTCCGGTCGGTAAATTCGCGGTCTAACCACTGAGCCATCCCGCCCCAGTGCATGCAGTGCTCGGGATTTATATGTGGGAATAGGTGAGCTGTACCATGGCAAGCCCATTATGCGAACAAGGAGTTTTCGCTGACAACAGACTGTGAGGTGTTGTACCGATCTGGGTTGATTAGCAGGTGTCTTGTAAACCATACGGAAACTTTGGCTGGGCTGCTTGACAAAAGAACCCAGTGCTGTATGGGAAGTACCACTAATTCATACTGGTTTATTGCTGTTGATGATGATGATGATGACGATGATGATGAAGAGAAACTGCACTGGAAGCAGTGAGACTTGCGGTAAGTGTCTTTATCAGACGTACGAGAACTGTGTTTGTGACACCCTGCACATGCGCGGATAATCGTGTATTTTTGGGGTTTTGCGGGATAGGTATTTTGTTCGTAGCCACACCACTCTCGTTTGAACGGCCGTGTTCCTGTTCTGCTCGTGTATTCATTTATGCTGCAATGAACCCTAATGACTGAATACCGAACAAAGCGTTCAGCGAAGGGTACTGGTGACCTTCAAGAGATATGTTAACTTACTTAACAAATTAACGTTTGTAATTATTCAATACTCTGGGGATATTCCGCATAATCTGCCGTAACTTAAGTAATGGTCTATGTTTACCACTAAACTTTCATTTATGATAACTACGGTTGCAAAGTTGACAAACGTGGATTATTACACACAAGATATGGTAATCGAATCTCTACGTAGATATATGCCATAGTGCATCTGTTGTTTACAGATTCATTTTTCTTTCTTAGTGGAACAGACTCAGTAAACACATTCTTTACAGAGCCCTGTGTATATCTGTAAAACAAGGCGTCCTCCAGAAAATCTTGAGTAATTCCGAAAATTAATGGAAATTGCAATCATTTTGTCAATGTTTCACCATGAAGCCACCTCAATAAATACACCTTTTTCCATTCCGACGTTAAGATGAGCTCAAAATTTAGAACACACAATTCCTGTTTGATTATCCTATATTGCTTTATCATTGCCTTCCGGACACCAAAGTGAGCCCGGTCTACATCGAAGAAAGTGAAAGTCAGAAAATGATGATCTTCGTAGCAAACGACAAGTGGAAGGAATTCCTCACTCAAACTTTGATAACGAGGTGAGAGGGATTCATTCTGATTGGTCATCGACTTGAGTGGTATACAACATGTCTGCAGCTGACGGATGCCAATAACGTGCTTGGTAAAAGGACTCTGTAGCGATCACTCACCAGGTCACGCGTCACAAACACTCGAATCACGTAACAATTCCAGTCCCACTTGCAACCTTAGCCGACAACATATACACTACAATTTTCCATACATTTTTGTTTGTGTGGCCACCAGGCGCCAGGCTTATGAACTTCAACCAGCTCAGGTCGATCTGTATTCATGTTTGTGCAATCACCAAACAAGAATGGATACCCCTCTCTTTACACCGCTTGTTTGTGTGGCCACCAGGCGCCAGGCTTGCGAACTTCAACCAGCTCAGGTATTCATGTTTGTGCAATCATCAAACACGAATGGATACCACTCTCTTTACACCGAAAACACAGTAAATCGGCATGCAACTCGGCTCTCGAACACACACTCGCGCGCACAGAACAGGAAGTCAACCGAGCTCCTGGGATAACCATGGAACACGTGTAGCAGGCATACTTCAGAGAAGACACGTCCCGCATCGGGAACTTCACTTTTAAACAGTTGTCCTCAAACGATAAGTCACTTTTTGGCTTATTCCCACCTTGCATTGTAGTTATTTTGACCAAGTGCACATAACCTTTGTAATCATCATCATTCTGATGAAAACAGACATTTGTTAGTGCTTGTCACTTTCCGATAATCAACCTAATTACGTTACAACCAGATTACTAACAACTCAGTACCATATAGCAGCACTGAGAATGGGAAATCTGGCTGGGTTTGTCTCATTTGTGTTTGTTTTTTTGGTTGGTTTTATTTTGTCTGTTTCGGCTCTATCTGTCCGCCTCTCCCTCTTCTTCCATATCCTCCTTTCTCGTATTCTCTTTTTTAATCAATATTTGACAGAAAAGGGACCTGGTACCAGCTCACTACTATTTTTATGTGGTATCCGCACCTGAAGACTCGGACAAGCTGCAAGGAAACGGTTTGCCAGCACCCTTTTAGTGTTATATATCTAAAGAACCATATGGCCAGCACAGCCCTATACTATCAAACTATGTAGCACAGCACTTGATCCGGTTTTTTAGACTATGTATTGTGAACCTCATTAAGCAGGACAATAGTCTTGCGCTTCATATTTGCCTTCTCTGATTCTAAATGAAACTATAGGGTGTGAACTACTGAGATACCATTGCACACACAGAACCTGGCAAATACATCCTTGTTGCAATACAAAAACACTTGTTTTGCATGGTACAACGCAGTTTTCACATTAGCTCTGTTAGACAACTGTATCAGTGTGACTATTTAAGCAAGCACTGTGTGATTATGTGGTACCCATGTGGAGCTGTTTGGTTCACGGTCTTCACCTGCTCTGCAACAGGTATATGTAGGTTCAAAACGAAATCGATCGAATGCGAAAACGTAATGGTATTTGATGTTAGTACCATTTTAGCAACATGTGCAATGTGCACAAATGCACCAAACGTCAGAGCATGTTTAGATCAAAGAGATGGTATAACGAGCGCTTAAATGCAGATCATACATAAAAGATCACCGATCGCCCTGTCAATGTCAGGGTAATGTATTCATGCGTATCATCACCTCCGTCATTTTGTCAAACAACCACTGAGCAGCAAAATAACTGTCGAAACAGTGAACAGCACATTACTGTTCTATTGTTAGACGCTCGTTTGCAAATTAAGGTGGTGCAAACGCAGACTTTATCGAACTCCTCGCTCATGGCATCCCTCATTTGGTTGTGATACACGCAAGTAGTCTTTTGTTTTGTTTGAAACAACAGGCGTGTAACATACCCAGTTGAACAGTATCGGGAAGTAGATAAATCCAGCTGGAGTCCAGCTGAACTTTCCTGATGCCAGCATCGTAATTTGAAAATGCGTGTCTGTCTGCATACACGTTTCAGTTGGTGCCCAATTACAATGTAAGATTTAGCCTACTTGATGAGCTCTAAAAATGATTTCGTTACTGTCATCCCAAATCTTCGTTACTCTGGTTATTCGTCTGTTTGTTTTGAAGTTGTACTACACTTCGATGTACCCTAGTCGAGGTAACACTGTCACTGCGTGATTGGGTTTTGAAATTTTGCCTAGTCTACATCTACCTACATAATTACTAAACAGAACCTCATAACTCTAAACCGATTGGTTGCTCCCAAGGTGGCTCTCGCGTAACTCGCTTGATCATCTTGGAATCTGGGTTGTGTTGTGATCTCATTTCTTTGTATTTGGTCGGTTCGTTCGGCGCCTTCACTTTAACGGTTTTGTTCTTTTATCCCGAGACAACACACCATTTCCATCTGTCAGTGACTGTTTGTCGCAATTTGGTGTTCAAGTAGGAAATGACCCTGGCAGAGATTCGGGGATTACGTCTATCTTATGATCCTCAAGAACGACGAAACCACCCTTGGGCTGTCGAGAATTTTCATCGACCTTATGAGCTGTACCAAGAATGTAACGAATTTATGACTGCACTACAAATCTAATTGATGGTGTTGCGCATTTTTATAAATCGAACGACGGAATGCTGGTCAAAACGTACGTGTGACAATTTGCTTTCGAACTGCTTGGACCAATGTGACAACTACACTTAGGATTGGTTTGACATTAATACTGTTAATGCCACAAGCCATCGGAAGGTATCCAGAATCATTCTGAGATTGCCTAGAAAATGTCTACGTAGTTTGTGACATGTCTGCAAATACGAATTGGGTGTGTCGGTTTTTTAAGGCTGGCGAGTTGAGGACCCTGACACAGCGAACTATTATTGTTCGTTTTTCTCTCCAAGAAATTAGGCCAAACCCCCAAGAAATCACGCACAACGTGTTGATAGGGAGAAATTTCCAACGTTTCATCTTCTGAACGCGTAATTTTTATTGCTGCTCACAACTGTAATGCCACTGCGTTCTGTTTCCAACCTTCATGGCGTAATAACTGAACAAATAGCTAGCGAAAAACGCTCATTCTTCGAGATTATTTCAGGATATTTCTTGAAGCATTCTGTCTCCTCAGGAGAGGTCAAATTTTCCAGGGGTCGGTAATTAGCAAAGAGGCTGAATTGGCAGGCAAGTGACCCGAAAATTGTCCCAGAATGCACATATTTAACATCACTATGACCTTATCGATAAAGTCAGGATGCAAAACCAAGCTGGAAATTCGGGAGTTGCCAACTGGCTGGGTGAACAATCTTCATTCGACTTTCGAATTCTTGCATCACTGCATTGGTTGCAAGGTAAATCGGAGCACCCGAATGGTATTCGTAAGATGAATGTTTTCTAAGTGGCGGCAATAACAGAATCCATGGGTTGTGAAGTGACAGTGCAGAAATCTGACATGTGATCCGTTTTGACAGTCTGAATCTCTGCCGGGATACTTCTATATGGCTTCGCACTACTTTTCAATCCCACTTAATGAGTACAGCTTGGCCACTGCATCTGGGGCCCAGTTGCATTAGTCGTAAAATTCCCAACTAAAACAACTGAGCCACCAGGCTCACAATGACTCAGACGTTTTGTGCAGTAACCTAAACAGGTGTTTTTATTAGGTCCATTCGTCTTTCTCATGTTTCCATACGTCGCGGAAGCTCACCTCGTGGAACCCGGCAACCAAAAAGACATCGTCACACACATAGGACGCCATCTGTCTCCTCAAACGGTAGTGAAAATTTTGCAAACCAGCTGCCAAACTCCACCAAAAGACCATGGACCTACAAAAGACACCACTATTAAAGCCGCTCTGTTTTCAAACGCGGCTTTTCAAGTTTTAGGCTTACCACAACACCAAAACTTTGCTGGCGGCACTGCTTAAGGTTCCGAAACTTTTACTCCCGGAATTCAAAGAAAATACAAGACACACCTACAACTGTAGTCGGTGGATACCCTGGTTTTCGGCTGTTGATCGGCTAACGATCGGTGCAAAGAAAATATACATCGTTTGGCATGACAAATCATGGCAACAGTAAAACAAGAATGGACACGCTACTTCTAGGCGAATGCCGCACTAAAAACAAGTCAACTGGTCACATAGTCAATAAACTACAAATGCAGCACGCTTTTTCGTGCTTTGTGCTTCAGATGTGCTATCGTGTTCTTTCACTGCATTGTTTGATGGAAAAGCCGAGCCCTAATGCACTGCAGTGTTGTGGTAGTGCATTCCAATCCTCGACACAGGTGTCTCCTTTGTCTACCCGGAATTTACAAGTTTTCCAAACTGTCCGTCCTCAAATATCGCCTGAGGTATCTCCTGAGACTTTGGACCCCGTGATAAGTTGCAAACCGTGGGCGTTCCATTCAACCCTCTTTATGTACTAGTCCATCACTCAGATCACAACAGACGGACAGTCAGATTGGAGCAACCTGTGTCACTTACACCGATGTTTTTGTTGTTCTGGTAGAGTTCCTGGTATGATTCACTGAGGACGAGGGCCTGTTAGATGTATACGGCACTAAACCGATTACGTGAATGAAAGAGAATTCAGCTCAAATACTGAACTTCTGTTTCAGTTTGAGGTGCGACCGTCAACCCGGAGTTCTGAATATTACATGATAACACTAGAACATCCACTTTGTCAAATCTTTTTTTTCAGAAACCAACTTCCAGGTGAAAATACCCCCAAAACCAGTACACTCACGAAAAGTCACGACTTTCCTCTTTTAGGAGTGGATCAATTTTCTCGATGTAGTCGGACAGTCACAAGGATCAATAATGACATGAACGATCGACAAGCGGACGACCGTCTGACTGTTGTTGGTTAGTAAACTTGCACTGGTTTGCCATAACATATAACGATATGACGATAAGTATTGAGCTCAGCTCATTTAGTGTGCTGATTTGCTAATGATCAGTACTCACACAGTAATTTCATCGAACCAACGTGAGTGAGCCCAAAACCTATCTTCGAAGTAGTTCTTTGATAAAACGTGAAGCATGGGTTAGTGGGCGCATTCGTATATCGAGGTGTCTGTGTAGGTAAAGTGCAAGTAATAGGCTATAGTATTACCTCACGAAGCATAATTTGGTTAGATTCGAAAATTAATTAGTCCTGACTAGGACCCAGAACCTGAGCGCAATGGGATCGATCGCGCGTAGTGTTCACTAAGTGTTTTCACCGTTTGCCGTTTAAACTTGCGCTCACGTCCAATATGAATCGGACTGACTTCCTGATTTGACCTTGTTGCAAAATTCGATCACTTCATAGCGCAACTGTGGTTAGGGACATACATGTCTCTACAGCGAACTTCCAACCACACGGGCACGCAACCGGTGCTAATAAATCTTCGTGTTGCTTTTCAGGACTAACCACGTTCTACCTCTACATCCAAGTACCCTAGGCTTAGTGATTACCGGAATTTCCAGGAGGGTCGTGAACGGCGATTGATACTCTCAAGTAGTCAAGTTTCCTGACAGTTTTCAGTGCACACACCATGTCAAGATATAATCAGCTCATTCGTGGTCAACCACGTTTTTTCATTTCCTTTGAAGGCAGAGTGCGTCTACCTGATAGGTGCCAAGAAATGTGAAACCGGAGGCGGGCTGGCCAACAGCTTTCGTCAACCCAATGCGTATTACTCTGTCAAGAACAAATAACATCATTTACTGGGGTTTCTACGATATCACTGACATTGTTATCGGATAACTTGAGGTTCTACATGGATAAAATCTGGTTGTCTCACTTTTAGAGACATCAATTGACAGTTATTTGATCCTCCTGCTAAAATTTTGTGTCCGAATTGGTCTCTGAGGTGAATCTGCTTGCCGAAAAAGTCATGGATATCAACATGTTTAGACGAACAAATACACACAGTTTAATAGCGAATGTGACAAATTTTAATGTCCATCATATGTGTTGGAATTCGGAGATGAACGCACTCCGTGTTTACATGCGCCAGTTCGGATTCACCACGTGGTATGTTGTCATACATAAATTAGTGGTGAAAACGAGGGACTCAAATGAGTCCAGGCTAAAATTCACATGTATGATAGTGAATGTGTTGCATAGACGTCACCTGGTATTTTACTCGGCACGGAAATCAAGATATCGAATTGTCTCTCCTGACAACACCATTTGTAAGGCAGATGTAAGCTGTGGACAGTCGACTGACAGCTTCATCGTTCTTCAGACTCAATCCCCAATTCCCGCCAGTCTACTTAAACACTGAGACTTTTCAAAACGCTGTCTGACATTTTGGGAGAAAATGCCTTAGTGAAGATTCTCTTCGGTAGATCAAAGAAGATACGTAGTCGCAGGAGGTTCAGCCACCCACAGAAACAAATCTGAAAACAACTTTTTACTAAGATTCATAGATGGTCACTGTGAATCCCGGAGGAACATAGGGTAGTCTCTTGCGAGCCAAAAAACTGTTACCCCTTGCTCTGCTATCCATGAGGTATAACATATCATCTGCTGGTGGTTTGAGGAGATCTGGGAATTTTATCGAAGATTCCATCCAGTGAATAGAGCTAATCCATGCTGGAAAACGTAGAAGTGCTCATCGGCACTTCACTTACAGGGAGAAACCCCTATTGTGATTTATCTTCTCTTATCATGAGCCGTTTAAATGCAGCTGTAAAACAGTCATACAATGCTACCCGATCAATGCTTTGCGGGGACATTCCAACCCCGCCAAAGGAAGACCCATTACCTGTGGTCACCAAATTTGACCTCACCTACTAGCTTGATTGCATCAAACTACAGATTTAGGTGAAGTGGCAGATTGATCGGGCACTTTGGAACAAGAAACAACTCCGAAACCAACTCTATTAATCTGAACCACAATATTCGTACTTTTCCGCAGTCAGGCACATGCTACACTTTGACCAGCGGCTTCCCTTGAAGTATTCTACATACATTTGTAAACATAGCCGTAAATTTTTTATGCGCGAGGCGACAGCGACGCACTTTCTAGTTCTGTTTTACGTGCCTACAGGAATCTTTTAACCATGGTTGCGCTAGTTTGTACTGGCCCGACCCACTTTGTAACTGACCACTCCTATTCGCAAGCTTTGGTCACAGTTATCACGCATGTTCCGTTGTTCGTTCTGACCGTTTTGACCACTTAGCCTAACTCTCTCACGTGACTTGACCGGGTCAGTTCTGCGATTAAGTTGTTATATGTGATACCACAGGGGTAGCTGCTGAGCTGTGATCAAAATGCCCGTAAATAAGACATTTTGCACCCTGTATTTTGCTCTCTTCTAAAAGCCTCGGGTTAGAAATAACATGAAACGGTTTATGTGTGACTTTCTCATCTTGCTATTCGAAAAATTCAGAATCATTTAATCATTAAACTCCCCTGTTGCTTGATCTCCAACACTATTATCGGGTTTGCACACTCAGAAAGGCGGACTTCATGCTTGGACGAGAGTTCAACCGACATCTGGTAGGTTACTTCGCTCAAGGTCTGCTGTAAACGTGTCAAGCCAAACAACACGTACCTTTAGAGCAAAGCCGCCGGAGGTCAGGGAATGGGTCTGCGGTGTACTTGGTTCGGAACACCTTGACAACAGACTTTTGACACAGCTATCGTTCATTCCAGTCTAGAACTGCTACCACATAAGCATTTTTCATAGGGAAACTACTCACAAGGTTGCTGGAATCTCTTCGACAGCCCACGACCGGTTTCGCCCTTCTTGGGACTCATCAAGCAGGCACAGTCCCCGGGTTCCCGTCAACCTTACGTTCATGGGCTTGCCCCATTGAACAATCAGTCAAACGACAGTTTCTGTCAAAGTGTATCTGGTACTGACAGAATAGACACCATTGATCCATGCTCAATGAGTGACATGTGGCATTACTTATCCGCAGTACATCTACACTTTGCAAATATGCACTGTGTTCTTTAACCTGGTTTTGAGCCAAAATACTGCAAAACAGAAGTGCCAGTACAAGTGGGGTGGGACGACCAAATGACAGATGTGACAGACGTGATGCATAAGAGCTAACAGGCCCTAATGATTCAAAGTATGAAGGGTATTCAAGACTGCTAACTTTCTCTTTGTTTCACCCAAGTTTCCTGGGTCTTCTGGCGTTACGAATTCTGTCCTATTCAACAGTCAGACAGATCTCACCAACACCGCTGCATTCTGAGCGTTGAAAACTCATCCTCAGGAGAAAAGTGAGACTCTGAGCTGATTCAGCTGATCTCAAGATCTACCTACGCATAATTTATGGGGTAAAAGTTTGAGTTCCCTCGAACGGTTGGAACAGAGTAGACCGAAGAAACCAATTGTGAAACATGTCAGTTGCTACATATGTCACAGCCTAATGCGGATAGCACAGGGCAAAATGTTGAAGAAGTGACAAAAATGCTGATTAATAGGGGATGACTAACGGTCATTCTTGGCCTCAGAGTTCAACTTGATAACAAGTTGCGATTTCTCATCGTATCCGAACTCTTCATAGCATAACATTATGCATGTCCGCCAAATTATACATCCAGCAACACACTACGTTAACACGCGGATCCAAATGAAGTCAGCAGCAGACAGAAATCACTGTCTGGACATTATTAATTCACGGCTGAACTTCCGTAAACGCATCTCTTTTGCATTCAGTTGTCTGGAAGAAATATTCGGCTGGTTTCCGTTCTGTGGGTTGTGATTCATGCAAACATCGATTGGCATTCTGCCGTCAAGTGGAATAACTATCTAACACTAACGATTCTACCATGTTTTTGGAACATTTGTATAACATGGCTCAGTTTGAGTCAGTAGTATTCGACCCGACCTGAGAACAGTCAAAGTATTTCTATTTGTAAATCTACTGGTATTTTTGACATTCATCCGGAGTTCCTACTTTATGCTTTTCGAAAGCTCGAGCACTTTGGTGCAGTTAGCATCTCCCCAGCTTGAAAAAGGAGAAGTGAAACTAGTAAACAGACAAACGGTGTGGCAGTTAAAGATAGCTACGTAATACAGTTTCTATCCAGGGTCCAAATTGGAAAGCTGTCACTGTTATAACGGTTCACTGCCAACTAATGGAATGCTTGCAGTTTCCACTTTTTGTTCGTTTACACAGCCATGGGTAACCCAAGGACACTAGTCGATACCCGCTCCTACGCCACACTGCGTTGACGTTCGAAATCAATTTGATTTCGACATCTTATTCTTCGGTGTTATTATCGAAACACATGTAATGGCGCTTACTTTATTTAGTAGGAATCCATTCAAACGTCAATCAACACTCGAATGACGCAACACTACCGTTTTCAATTCCAAGCTGACGCAGATGACACACCGATTTGATGAAAACAGTAATGTTTCCACCACAAAATGACGCTTCTTTCGTCGGTGCAAATCGTTTGTCCTTCAAAATTTTCACAGTGCTCCTTACTGTTTCTGAAGACTTAAAAGGATTTCCGAATGGCTCATACATTCTTTCGCCTGTCATCGAACTCAAACCAAGTGTGCTAAGAGTGTCGTCGTTTCAACAACCCAGCATTGACACTGTGAAATGATGCTTCAAAAATACAAACATACGGTAGAAAAAATTCCTCCGTGGTACTAGCACACTTACATGACGCGATCTGTCAACAACCCCTAGATTTCCGGACTCCTAGTACGCGCAACCGACACGAAGCACAAGGTTAAACGCTGCGCTTTATCTTGCTGCGTGACAACCGCAATTAACTAAACCCGTACCAGGCCTGGGATTATCGGTACTTCAAAATGCCTTACCCGATCAATTACATTTTTGAAACAAAACGAGTGTTATAGGCCTGAGACTGTTCGAATCATGCAGAGTCACAAGTACCAGCCACAAAACAACAAATCATTTTTAGTATGGTTCACATCAGGATGTAAAATTTGTCACAAACCATAAAGGGAACTATTCACAAGTTTGCTGAAAACTCTTCGACAGCCCACGACCGGTTTCGCCCTTCTTGGGGCTCATCAGGTACGCGCAGTCCCCGAGGTTCTGTCAGCCTTATGTTCTTTTCGAGAAATACACTCATTTGCAAATCGATTTGGTTTTCACGAGAGACTCAATCGAATCTCTCGTTAATGATATTCTAGAATGTGCTGTGCTGCACACAGGCCGCCTCATGTTTCAGTTGGCACGATATTCGAGATATCGCAGTATATTTTCATAAAGGAAACTCCTCACAAGGTTGTCACAAACCATATTAGAAGAGAGGCGACCAAATAGCGCTGTATTTCTCTGCCCGTATTCATGTCGCATTTTTGGTATTGATAAGAGATATCAAACAGATGGAATCACGATCAACACCCAGTCACACATAAGCGCGAACATCACCATCCACGTGGTACGTGGCTTTGTAAGCGATTTTGGAGAAATGTGAGTACGTTTTCATATGCCGTCAACAATCGCAGCCGGACTGCGACAATTGAAAAAAGGAAAACTTGAGCGTTGGCCACGGGTCTCAGTAGTGTTCTTTTACTGTCATGCTGATGTTGGCTTCGTTAAACCAACAAGAATCGCACGAACAAAACAGCATTCTATCACCACAAAACACTAAACACCGAACGATCAAGTGAGCCACGATGACATCCAATCTATTATGCCCGCACCGCCCCCTCGCAATCGCCCGAAGCGGAAAACCGAAACTGGGATTCAGCTTGCCGAATCCCCACACATTAGAAGGAAGTTAACACACGAAGATAATCATCTGACGGAATCCACGGATGTCGTCCACATAGTCATGAAGCAACCTGATTTCCGATAGGCTGCGTAGCGAAACTCAGCGCAGTGCAGCGCAGACGTATTTTAAATTTCGCTAGTTAAACAGATAAACGAATTTTCGCTGACGTGTAGCCGACACGTGGCTGACACGTGGTGTTTGTTGTTTTAGAGGCACGTTCCGAGTGTAGTAGGATCACATGGAAGGGCGCCAGCAGCTAAACAGATATGTTGGTCATTCTGCTGGTCGTATGAGCGTGGTGATCTTATCTTAGCAAAGTAATGATAAATAATAATAGCGATTTATTGCATAAGATCAGAGTTTTGTTCTGGGTATCTTGGAATGAAACTTCCCTTAGTGAAGAATAATCGTTTGAGTCTAGAAGAATGTGGAAAATTCTCGATTATCATGAAAAGCCAAAGAGCTTCGAATTAAGGAGATTCAAATGTTTGAAATGAAAACCTCAACGAATAGGAATCCATGCATCGCTGCTTTGGCCAAGTTCTCAGCTCGTGCAAATTTAAGTGTTTACCGCTCGGAAATCTTTGAGCAGTTGTTCACAGATGACCGGGCGGAGTGGGATTGGTGCGATATCTTGAAAATCTTCGTTTATATTTGAGGGGCGTTCGATAAAATTACATATCCATTTGTGTGAAATGACAAACAAAAAAATTAAGCATTCAGCTGTAAGACCCTTGTGGTGCCTATCTGCCATGGCACCCGAAGGAAGCACGAGGGCTGGGATACTTCCACGCTGCTCAAGTTTAGATAAAAGGAGTCGAGATGCGGAGGTCGGTTTGGAACCACGGACCTTCCGGTCAGCAAATTCGCGCACTAACCACTGTTGTAAAACATCTAGCGCAAGATCGTCAGTCGTCCGAATCAACGGATTGGTTCATACCGGGATGTCTGAAAGTTCCGCTCGTTCAAACAAATATCTCACGTACACAGACAGGATTGCACAAAACACGTGGACTCGTCCTGAGTTAACCATTATCTGTTTGGTGCATGTTGTGATCTCAGTTCTGACATTCCCGAATAAGACTATGTTTCTTTCGTCAAGCGTTCCAGTATTCGAAACACCCACTCGATGAGTAAATCATTTAAACAAACCGGATGCAATGGTGGATCGTAAGCTCCACCGCACCATAATAAGTGGTTGGTTCGACGACTGGTCTGTTATGCAACTTGGGATTTTTAGTGGATTCTCTTTGCAAAGAACAGGCTGAAATTCATCACAGCTTTCACAAAGATGACATCTTGGTCAGAATGAATGAACTGCGACTGGCAAGGCTAATGACTTGAAAGTTAGTAGAATGAATCCCAAAGTGAATTCGTTTCAGTCATGTGGATAGACTGTGGAACCGTTCAAGTTCACTTAATTTCTTAGGCAATTCCACTCTACATCATGTTGAATGAATCTATCAAATATAACCAAGTCAGCAAATTAGAAGAACTAGTCAAGTGTTGATGGATAATGGTGAAAGGAAGGAGGCCTTCCCTGCGGAGTTATTTATTAGAAAATGCCAACTGAACAGTTACAGGCTATTGGAAAGGGGAGCAAAACTCTCATATGCATCTTGTTTACAAAAATTGAAATGCCATTTTCTCCTTGAAAGCGTCTTCCTAAACTTTCCTGTATATTCATTGACTGTTGCTCAAATCCAAGCGAACGCTACAAAGCGAATCCACAAATTCCGCAACAGATCCCATTTTTCAAGAGACGCAAAGTGGATTCACAAGAAAACATACTACTCGCATGCCTCTCCCATCAGTGGTATCACCGTTACAATGGTAGAGCCATACGTTTCTGGTGACTCAGGGTCGGTTGTTGCAGTCGAAATGTAGTTTCTTCGGCAGCATGTCGAACTGCTTTGAAGCGATTTGGTAACATTCGATAGATCATATTGAACCATTCGGCGAGATTAAACAAATGATTAGCAATGCCTAAATATCGGTAGGTCGGATGGGTTAGCTGGATGTTGATCGGGTGGAAGTTTATCTGTTCGCCGAGCCTAACAAGTGGCTTGCAAACGCTTCGTCACCAGATTTGGTCAGCGCGATCACGCTGAGTAAAAATATATCCGTAACTTCCAACAACACTGCTAAATCCCCGTACTTGAACAGCGGACGACATGCCCCCATTGCAGAACAAATGAAAACCTCGCGAAAAGCGGAAAAGGCTGGCGTTGGATTGTCGGGGCTCCATTGGGTAAACGATATCAGGTACCGTTGGAGTAGCTGCCGGACGTCATGCTGATCGCTCTACAACGACCGCGCTCGATATTCAGCAGCGATTATAAATAATCATTCCTCGAGAGCAATTCGTTGTGATCTATTCATTATCTTCACGTATCCACATCACAGGACCTAAGCGCAGAACTTTTCACTTGGAACTCGAATCGAACCGATTCAAGTGATTTAATTCAGTCGGAGAAACTTTTGAACAGACTAAGTGGTCATCGTTTCAGACTATTTTGGTAAAACTGCCGACTGCTTACCAAAATTTCTGAAATGATGCACGTGTCCACCTGCGACAGAACTGTGTTCTTTGTCAACAGACTAAGTGGTCATCGTTTCAGACTAGTTTGGTAAAACTACCGACTGCTTGCCAAAATTTCTGAAATGATGCACGTGTTCACCTGCGACCGAACTGTGTTCTTTGTCGTCAAGTTTATGTAAACAGCAGGCAAGCGAATATTCCGAACGGTGAAAACTTCCATGTGGTGTGTGTGTGTGTGTGTGTGTGTGTGTGTGTGTGTGTGTGTGTGTGTGGTTCCTTCACTAGTCTCCTCAGACCTCTACAACTGTCTACGTATCGATTAACATGATAGATCGAACGGCAAGCAGTCAATGTGTGTGGAAACCTAGCCAACTTCAAACGACAAGAAAGTTAACACAAAATGAAGAGCAGAAATGCGGAGGACCGCTGAAACCGAGTGGCTGCACATTCAACTGTGTCAGGGTGATTTGGATCAATCAAGTTAGACTAGGTTTGTCGGAAACTGAAGAAAGTTTACATGATCGCATGGCTGGAATTAGCGACCACTTGTGTGACATCAGGCAGGTGGTTACAGTGCTTTCAGCTGTTGTTTGTAGGCACGGAGGGATTATCCCTAGGTGACTTCGACTATTTTCCCCGAGCTGTACAGATAGCGTCGATTCACTTGTGGCAATCAAGGTTAGACTGTGGAAAGTCAAAATCACACCAGTATGTATGGTGATCCCGTTTCTGATTTAATCGGTGCTTTGTGTGTCATCCTGCGGCGATTCCACCATGCTTCATTAAATTTTCAGCCACTTCGCTTAGTTTGATCAGCAAAAGTGAACTTAACTTTTTCCATCAACTTTGTTTACGCCGCTACCTCTTGCATCACGTGTCATGCGTACGACCTTAGCCCACGTCAGGTCCAATTAGTTTTGTGTAACTGTCACATGGAAATGACCGTACGTGATTTCCCATAGTGTCTTCACATTGTGCGTACACGGAAGTGTAAAGTACTGCTACAAGACGGGGTGGGATCAAACCTACACCTCATGCTTGCAGGTGAGCCGATCGACGTGGTAGACAAATGTGTTTACCTGGGCAGCTGTATTAGTTCCAGTGGACTGGCTGGAGATGAGATTATTTTCTCGAGTTGGAAAGGCCAGGGCACATTTCGCCAACCTCCGACACCTATGGTGAGTTTGTCTGTCAAAGGCAGAGTTTGCACTGCGGCAGTGCGATCCATCGTTCAGCTCTATGGATCAGAGACGTGTCCCCTACGTGCATAGGACGTACGGAAGATGTCAGTGTTTGACCTACGAGGCATTGGTCGGGTCTGGTGGAAACATCGGATGAGTAATGCTGAGGTAGGCCAGATGGTCCTAGGAAGAAGGAATTCTCCAGTGATAGATGAATTACTAAAGCTTCATAGGTTGCACTGGTTGGGACATGTACTCCTCCTCACAGAGCTCTTTTTTTCCAGCCGTATGCTGAGCAAAAGCGACCGAAAGATGGACAGTGTATTGCCTGGCAACGAAGTACAGACACACTAACCAGTAAACGTATTTGGGTGGACAACTGTCGCCTCGAGACACTAACCAGTAAACGTATTTGGGTGGGCAACTGTCGCTCCCCTGGATAGGGACCCCTGGGCTCAAATTGCCCGTGGTTAATGACATTGGCGGAAATGGCCCAATCGTGCGGTCAGTGGCGGTCGTCCAGCAAAGCCATCACCTTCAATGTGTAGCTACCCTAACAAAATGAACACTTAATGACATTGGCGGAAATGGACCAATCGTGCTGTCAGTGGCGGTCACCCAGCAAAGCTATCGCCTTCAATGTGTAGCTACCCTAACAAAACGAACATGCTTTCACCTCCAAGGCTTGGTTGTACGTTCCACTTTCCGGTTTTCCGGTACTAGAAACTATAGCAGCAAGAACCAATATACCCATGACACACGGTTTATAGCTGGCAAACTGATTGCTCGAATGGATTCGCTTTACCGGTAGCCAACCGAAAGTTATTTGACAAGCAGTCGCGTTGCAAGTTGACTTTTTGTCCGTCCTCTCTCGGCAGGTTGCAGTTGGCATGATGACAGTTCACAGAGCTCTTCTGTATGACGCATGTGCAGTTTCCGTCAGGCATGGTCGTAATCGATCAGTCACCATATTCCTGGTAAACATACGATCTTTACACCTCGGTGCATACCTTTTCCATGAGCATTTTCTCTGTCATTCATGCTATTTGTTTACTATCCCACAAGCTGTGACGACAAACCTGGATTAAATTAGATTGTGTATGTGTGACGAGAAGGCATCGAGAAATTGCCTGTTTCTCAAACCGTCATTTCTGCACTGTCGCTAGCAGGGTGTTGTTGTATGTTCAAAGGGTTGGTCGACTACGACGTGATCAGGTGTGAGTAAAGCCAACGTTCGCTGGCACTGGTTCCGGTCGCAAGGACCACGACGCTAATTGTTATTTACCGGACAGATTGTCCGTGTCAGATGGCGGAATATTGACTGTTCCCACGAACTTACTCGAGCTTACCACACAGGTCAGTTCGAAAGTAAACAGGAGCATCAGAACAACACCAATCGTTGGAAATATTTGCAGTTTCTTTCCTGTTTGTACTACTATGAACGACGGACGAAGTCAACCTATAGGCAACAAAACCGCAACGAATTTTCCTTTCCCCGTTGCACACGGATCAAATTAAGTGACTCTATTATGTCCCGTCCCGGAGGACTAAACCCGGGAAGACCGATCAATACAAACCAGGCGTTACGTCCTAATCGATAGGTGCTAACTGGTCGCGAAACCGCGAACACTTATCAGTCCGATTCAGTAATTTTTGCATCTGCATCGATCTAAATTAAGGTCCATTTCTAATTAGCATAACAGTTTTCACGTAGAGGTTGACGCCAATTCTCTTTCGTCAAGCCCATCACGGTGTCTTTCACAGTTTGAACCACTGTGATTGACCTTGAGGAGATTTATAACGTGAGAGTGTGTTCACCACTGTCATATTCATTTTTATTCGAGTCTGAGCAAGACTGTATGTGATGTAGAAGCTGCTTACTTTACAAGCTGTTTCGTTCATAAATTCCACCGACCAAACTGATTTTTTTTTGTACACCTACACTTAGATAATCGAACACATTTCGATGAGTACACCTGTGTTGTAGTAAACTAGTTCTAAATCCCTTCCCCGTCCAGCTTTATTCTTTCTTCACAATGAGGCTTTCAAATAAATCATGGTTGTACGGCATTAAACTATCGGCGTTGAACACTGATGTCATGCAGTCGATGATGATGATGATGACGCAATGAAATCAAGGGTATCGGTTGTTGATCTGTTCAACGAGCTTGGCAAACACTTCGTCACTATAGGAGGAGACATCGTCCGTGCTCAGTTGGCTGGGTAGCACCAATCAGATGTTATACGCACCCAAACTGTCACAGCCGAGAGTCACGAGGTCTTTCGTATCTCCATCTTATTAGAGTGACTTCGGCGGGATGAAAAACGGGCGCACGCTTAGTCGGAACTTCACAACTTCGGCGATGAGATGATCGAATTCAAAATGATCGCTTTTCTTACGTGGTATTTGGCGCTGAGTAAAGCGTTTTTCTGTTTAGACACCAAATAGTTTACGCTTTTTCTGTACTGATTCTATTGGCTAGTTTCATTGTGTTTATATCCCCACATTGCCACATTCTCGTAGGTTTTCACAAAAATAGCTCTGCAAGGTGACTGCACCACGAAATTTCACATGAGATTGAAATTCACGTGGCAACCAGTACGATGTGAGCACGATACGGTTGGTTCCGCTCACGTGGTGATATTTTGAAAGCGGAATTCCTTGCAGCGATCAAAGCCTGTATGCGCCAATAATGCGACTGTGATGGGCAGTCGTGTTTGACAATACGGACGTACTAAGATACCCCCTACTGATGCATGTAAATGAGTAGAATTTTACACATATTTACCCACCTCCTCGCAAAAGATCATCAAAACAGCCACTATCTTAGGCAGTGGGTCAAGATGATTACCGGATTTCCCGTGTCTTGAAGCTCATCCGTAACGCTCTGCTGAGCGTCATTCAACGCGAGGTTTGTACGCATGAGAGATACAAGCGAGAGCCTGGTGTGGGTGTTGTTCGTTATTCATCCAAACTGTTCAAGCACAGTGATCATAATATGTCATTTATGCATCATCCAAGTATACAAAAGTACATGAGGCCGACGCGTATGGATATACCTCCCATGTTTCGTAAACCTGATTGTGGCTTGCTACATGCACATGATATGGTTAACTCATCCTTCCACGATATGGATCGCTGGTTGAAAGGACAAGTCGGGGAATATTCTTAGAAAGTATGCGACCGTGACCTGTGTGATACATTTGACTTCATTGATAACGTCCAAATTATCCAAAAGATGGGTAAAAAATTTCCTGTTTCAATGACACTGCTGTCTCAAGTTATACGATCTTTTATCAGTGAAATCAGCTGTGGATGGAATGGCAGCCGGTTTTGGAATTGGACCAACTTCTTCTGATATATTTATGAGTATAGCTGAAGGCTAGTTATCTGCAGTAATTTTACGGTTGCCCTTCAATAAACGCCATGTCGACTATATGTTATCAGGTGTAATTCGCACACTGTAGTCGAAAAGCTACTTGAATCAACTAACCAAGTGTCTAGACAAAAGCGATGGGTCGTAGAATCTGCATCGGCGACTCTCCAGGTACAAAACTGTGTCTTATCTAGGAAGTCCTGACGGAAGTCAACTAATTTGTGAAATCTGTGTCGCAACACCTGAAACGGTCAAAATGATTAAAGAGCCGTAATCAGTGAGCAAAATGGTCGATTTATGCACATTAAACTCTTCTAGTTAAGTGACAGATCCTCTGAAACGGTCATCTGTCGGCTGAGTGCCACGCTCACTCGGTCACAACGAGACTGAATTTTACCATGGTGTGACGCTTTACACTATTTCTGTACCCTACTCAATGTTGTGTTTGTGAAATTTGCGGTCTTTCATACACGGTATCTCGGTCCTCCATGATTTGGTTTGGGAAAAGCGTGACAACCTATTCGTTGAAAATTAACACTATTTCCACTCATTTGCAAATCAATTTGGTTTTCACGGGAGACTCAGTTGAATCTCTCGTTTATCATGTCCTCCAACTGAATGTGCTGCACACAGGCCGCCTCATGTTTCAGTTGGCACGGTATTCGAGATATCGCAGTATATTTTCATAAAGGAAACTCCTCACAAGGTTGTCACAAACCATATTAGAAGAGAGGCGACCAAATAGCGCTGTATTTCTCTGCCCGTATTCATGTCGCATTTTTGGTATTGATAAGAGATATCAATTGAATCTCTCGTTTATGATGTCCTCCGGTCGTGGGCTGTCAACGAGTTTTCAGAAACCTTGTGAGTAGTTTCCTTTATGAAAATTGACATTACTTTGGTGGCCTCATGCCAAGCTCCTGCCAAGTAGTCAGGCTTTTGAGGCCGAAGCTTTACTTTTGGGTCTCTCAAGCGCCGAGATTTGGTCGTCCCCTGCAGACACAACCGTGAAATATACTACTACCGATAGGCATATACCACATCGGCCGCCGTGTTTTGTGGTCACCTTGCTCATTACTTCAAACTTTGTTTCTTTTCATCCAAAACTCACTGACGTTTCATGGTAATCTCTTTTCTTCAGCAGAATACTTTGAACAGAAACAGTTAGTTCTGAAACAGGAACTCCATTCCAGCTGAACCACGCGTCTTCTAGTGGCTGAAGCCCCCCGTGGGACCCCATGCAGGACACAACTCTGGAAGAAATCACTGGCACTATGTTGTTTGGATGGAAATTTCGTATGGTAAGTCCTAATATCATCATGGTTCCCGACTCATACGATCAGCACAATGACCAACATATCTGTTTAGCTGCTGGCGCCCTTCCATGTGATCCTACTGCAATTGGAACGTGTCTCCTAAACAACAAACACCACGTGTCAGCCACGTGTCGGTTACACGTCAGCGAAAATTCGTTTATCTGTTTAACTAGCGAAATTGAAAATACGTCTGCGCTGCACTGCGCTGAGTTTCGCTACGCAGCCTATCGGAAATCAGGTTGCTTCATGAATATGTGGACGACATCCATGGATTTCGTCAGCTGATCATTTTCGTACGTCAACCTCCTTCTAATGTGTAAAAACTCGGTAAGCTGAATCCCAGTTTCGGTTTTTCGGTTAGTGCGATTGCGAGGCGGCGGCGTGGATGTTATCGTGGCTCACTTGATCGTTCGGTGTTTTGTGTTTTGTGGTGATGGAATGTTGTTTTTTTTCGTGCGATTCTTGTTGGTTTAACGAAGCCAACATCAGCATGACAGTAAAAGAACACTACTGAGACCCGTAACCAACTGCCAAATTTTCTTTTTGTCAATTGTCGCAGTCCGCCTGCGACTGTTGACGGCATGTGAAAACGTACTTAGGTTTCTTTAAAATTTCTTACAAAGCCCCATAGTGCAGCATAGACAAACTTCGACTTTCTGTGTGACTGGATTTGGCACGTGATTTTCGTGTTTGAAGCAATAAATCAGCAGGGTTTCGCTGCTACCTTCTACCAACGTCGTTAATTTTTGTCCATGTATACCGAAACCTAAAGTAGCGCAGAGGGTGACAATTCCACTGACTTCAATATGCGCTATCACGCGCCGGGCCCTTATCATTTGACTGACTTTACAGAACAATGTATCTATCACTGGCGTTTTTTTGACGCAACAGGTTTTCCCACGCATGTCGTGCACAGTTGGATGACACTGACTATACGTTTTCTTACGCCACATCAGCTTTGTTGGCAGGTGGACTGACATTGCCGTCTGTTTGCCAGGAGATCTTCGCAATACCCGATATCACGACAGTTTCATTGATTTTATGATGACTGGATGGAATTTGATCTGACAAGGTGAAACACCTGAGCCAGTTTTCTTCAAGACCATTGAAACCTACTGTCAACGCGCAACCTATTCTTCTGGTGTACATTCATTTAGGTGTGCGCAACCGCCTGATCAACTAAATAGTCCACGATGCACGGGTCAGGACAGTAACCACCTGTTATGTCTGCTGACTCGCCGGCCTGTGGTGTCTGCTGCTGACCCGTTTCAGTGCCTAGTGTCGGAGAGAAAAAGACCCATGGAAGGGAACACAATATCTATATTCCAACAAAGTGGGTGCGAGAGCACGAGTGCGTGCGAGTGCGAAAAGTACAACGGCCTCAAGCTTTTTATTGGAAGGACACTGTCTGAACTTGGCCCAATACTGACGCACGCGGTCTGGATTTAGTACGAGGCAGCGACGTGCTGCATATTGCGGAGGCGTTGTCTGTCCTTGATCAACGCTGACTCGCGCTGTCTGGGTTTGATGCAAGGCTGTGACGCGCTGCATACTGAGGGGGCGTTGTCTGTCTGGTCAACACCCAGCGGAGCTTATAGTCTACGTAGATTCCGGGCATTCAGTGGTTGCTTTCAGGAAGCTGACCTTCCTGATACCACCTTAGTTAATTCTGCTGCGAAGATCGTTTGAAATCGTGTCCTGTACTCACATCCACATGGCACAGTTCGATAGAAATCAGCTTATATCAACCGGCTTGATTCAACTGCGCAATGCAGTTGGCATATAAACAGAATACTTTTGGCTAATAAAACCCGCAAACGAAGCCATTTGTAAGAGTTCTCTTTCAATTACGATCGTTAGGTACACAAATTCAACCTCAAGCGTTGTTACTGCATTCTCAATGCTCTGACTTTCACAGGCTGCCCCTTTATCAGTCTTCCCAAATTTTAAAGTCCACGACCTTCTTCCAAAACGACTATTGTGAAATTCGGTTGTGACGGTCGTAAGTCATGTAAAATCTCACAGTGTACCGTTTGAAGTCAGACGACCCTGTCGAAACGAATCGACCACGTAAATCATGATGGATTACAGCGTCCTAGGTTTTTAGTAGCACCTAATTCAACCAAGGAACTTTGTCCTTTATCTGTCATTCACATCGATCGGTCCAAATAAAGAGAGTTTTTATATAATCTCCTTGGTCAGCTAGTGAACTGTTCACTGCTGTTAGGAACCAGACTGGTTTACCAGTTCTGATAGGATGCTAGAAACTAGCCTAGCCTTAGTCGGCTGCATGGCAAGTCACCTAGGGCTTGAAATCAAAAGGTCGAGGAATCCGGGGAGACGCAAGGACATCCTGTTACCGCTGGTCTATGAAGAAGGGTTCTCATTGCATCTGGCATTCATGGTGTGTTCGGATCTCCTGGATGCACATCATGACTAGCTCTGCTGAACTGCGAATGATGAACAGCTAACCATGCGTATCATATATAT
>NW_008751774.1:217476-231182 GCF_000715545.1 Opisthorchis viverrini | reverse complement strand
TATATATATAAATTTCGGTACATAATACAGTACCAAGCAGCTTCGTTTTATCTGCGCCGCTGTAACAATGTACTGAAAGATATGCGCATACTGCGTTGCTTCTCCTGTTTTTTTATAGCCCATGGCATTTTATCGTCCTCAGTCAAGTGCTGCCATGCAGTTTCAGGAAAATGAAGGCCCATCCTATGGGAGATAAACGCGATGGGACTGTACCGCCCCGACCAGTCGTGTCTTCTTGCGAACCTACTATGCAGTTTGTACACCTGTAGTATTCATTTGTCTGCCAGTTCCAATCGAAAGAAATCACTTGGCCACCTTCAAAACTTACCAGTGATGGTCTCAGGGGAGTTTCTCTGGTCATTTAGGTTAAAGTGTTATTGGTTCGACTCAACCCGCTCAGAAATTCCGAGTATCAGTTTAAGGCTCATGAACCCTCTGCAATAGAACGACCTGTATAAACAATAAAGTGAACTTTCAGTCAACTGAAAGATGTTTGGAACCCTACTGAGTAGTCATCGTTTCACAGAGGTTTGGTAAACAAGCGGTGGATTTATCACTGGGCACAGATTTTGTTGGCCTTTGTGCGTTGAGGGGTGCCAGGACAGTTTGTTTGGAGTTGGGGTGAGGGGCGTCTAAGTGAATCTCACTATGCTTGGGTTTTGCACTTTTATACCCAGACCATTATACTGATAACTGCATACCGTTTCGTGTTATCTCGACTGATGTAAAACCGCTCTCCACACGTCCTCTAGTTCTGCGTCCCCGATTCTATTCACTCTGGGGGGGGGGGGCTTGGCCGTTTCCGCCACCTCGGCCACTAGTCGCTGTGGTGTGAATCTTAGTCCACATCTCAGAACGTCCACATTTTCCAAATCTATGCTGCACCCAGTGTCCAGCACATGTCTAGCCATTGCAGAAACTTTGACTACCTCCTGATATTCACCAACATTTCTGGGTTATCTGTTTATGCATCGCTCACGCTCGCCGCTTCTGGTGTACAATTTCCCAGCCTTCTATAAACTTATAAACTTATAAACTTATGTAAACCTTCATGCAGTCGTTACGTTTTATTTTTGTGTGCACAGCTAGTAGTCCTGTCTACCGGAAAGCCATCCTCCAACTGCAGTAATACTGAGTGTAAAGTTTTCTTCTTCTGGAACGCTACTCTAATGTTAGCCGTATTCGACCCCCCTTCTAATGATTTTAGATATCTGTTTTCTGTGGCATGACCACTGTTCCGCCCCACTCCTTGTTGGGTCTTGTTGTCGGGATATATGCCAGTTTTAGTTGCCGCTTAATTAACCTACTGGGTGCCTGCTGTCATGACGTCGCTTTTTTTTACCTCAGATTGTGCTACTCTTCGGTCGACCTACTGTGTGCACAGTGCTCTTAGTCTACTGTTGAAACCATGTTGCCTTCGGGTGTGCGTGTCAGCCAAGGAAGTGTAGTGCACGCGATGTGGACTCTAGCTCCGTGCTAACTTAACATGAGGGTCCAAAGTGTTATGAGTGGGTGCTGAGTGAATTTTTTTATCGTCGTGGATGATCGCATCGGAAAGGAACTCAAAGGAACTTGAGTTGGATTATTTGTTTCTTGCCATTTGATTTGAATGTTCTCAGTTCGTGGCTGACAACATACTAACAAAATGTGGACATTCTCCAAACTTTATCTTCTTACTGCAATGATCAATGGTTATCCCTGATCACGTGACTAACCAGGTCTGGCCACTATCTCTACTGAAACAAAGACTAGGGTATCAAATCCTTTTATGCATCGTAAGATCAGTCTGAGAGAGATGAGAGAAATAAGTACAGTTCTGTATGTAGTGTGGAAGGAGATTAGATGGATATTGAAATGGACACAAAATTTGGGCTGGTGAGAACAAGCTTTCAGTCACCCGCTGCAATCTGCAGTTAGGGTTGCTCTTTCGTAAATAGCACCCGTCGAAGTTACAAGGTTCGAGTTAAGCAGTCAGTCTGAAGGCGTTCTTGAGGATCCAACCGGGGCCATCGAAGCATTGGTCCTCACTTAGTTCCAGTCGACCACCTGGGTCAGCAAACCCTGAATGTGTTGAAACCTATATAATTTCTTTTTTGTTTCGCTCGTGTTCTCTTCACAGAAGCAGGCGTGAGAGGACGACAGCTCCCTCTTATCATCACAATCCCCGATGAGTGAGGTTGTATGGTGTTACTTGCTGGGATATGACGTGAAATCTTTTAATTTCAGAATGCTCCCAGGTGTAAACAAGGCAATTTGATCGATCCAACTTCCTTTTATCTTGACAATGATCAACCGTCCGATAGTTTACTCATTTCGGACTACCTGTTATCCGCCCGTTAACTGCTTTGTCATCTGCACATGCATCGGAGACCAACTGACACGTCACAGTTGGCCTCGTGGGTAATATGGATAAATCAATATTCCAATCAATGTTTTGAACCATGTGGGTCCCCAGTCATCAGCTGTGTACTATGCAATGTGACGTAGAATTTTTCACATGGTATTATTCTCGTCACTATGACCAATTTTAATGGTTAACCACGGACCGTAGCCGAATTGAGTAACATTTGATGTGTCGGCTTGAATATCAATGACCTGCGCGACGAAGAAATATTCATTTCAAGCATGTCCTGTGGTGGTCGCTCGAGAACTGAACAATACACGAATAAAAGAAGTCCTGTTGAACACAGGCTGCGAGTTGAGTGTTCAGGCAAGAGTTCTTAACCCGCACTATCAAGCTACTCCGTGGACAAAAGGAACGATAGTGGAACTAACAGGACGGGACGAGCCATCCATTGATTACTGTAACCAACTGATCGACGTGGTGTCGCCGTTCTATACTACTCGAAAGATATATCATGAAGCACTTTCTTCTCAAAAGGGACGAAGTGTGGGTGGAGATCAGAAAACTGTTCCATTTTCCTACTATGAGAGTGCCTCTTGTTTTTCAGAGGAAGTGCTACGAACAAGAGGGTGTTCTGTCCCTCAAAAACAACTTTCTGGACGTTTAAAGATCGAAAGATTAGGGTCCAGTGTGTCAATAGCAAAACACCTCCAGGAACGTCCGTTATTATCCACAGTTTCTCGGAGCTCACAACACTCTAGCTCTGTGGCAGATCCTAGCTATTCCTCATGTTCAGGAACTCTGTTTAACCAGTTGAAAAGAGTGTTAACGGCTTCCAGACCTTCACCGGTAGAAACTGTGCACCATAATAAACACAACGTATTTACAACTCCAACTGTGACCCAAAAACGGAACGTAAACCTATCCAGATTCGCAGGGCAGTCTACAAACTTCCCCAAACCAGCATCTGGTGAAGAAAGTCACCAGAAGCGAAGTTCCTCTAGGAGATTGGCAATGCAGCCTGAGAGAAGAAACGTCCAGGTCCTTGAGCAAAGCACACCAGTGGATACGGTGCTCACTGCTCTAACACGGAACCTACAAAGCTTTAAGTCGAGGGTAGAGCAACCAAGGGAATTTGTTTTCAACCCGAAACAAAATTCAATTGGTGGTAATGTTCCAACTGGTGAGAAAACTGTAATGATTGCAGAGAAACAAAACAGGAATGCTACTGGAAGGCAACCAACTATCAGAACCCAATATTCCATCCACTGTAGTTCGATGCAAAAGCGTGCGAGTGTGTGCACTCGACAAGTGGGTTTGAAAAACGAAGGAACGGCTGAAAATGAAATCAAAGAAGCCAGTCAAAAGGGTTCAGACGAATGTTCGAATCGTCTGGAGGTTGGTCCACCAAAAGTTTCAAATTCACCAAAACACAACCACACAAAGAATGCTGACGATAAGACTACGGCGCCTAAAGATGATATAGATGACGAGCTGATGGTGAAAGGAGACTCCACCTCTGTCCTCGGGGCCGACAAATTTCCGAGTAACCGCTCTGTCGAACAGTGTTCAGCAAAAACAGAGCATATTTTAACAGAAGCGGAATCGGACGATTCCAGGCAGGATTTCGTAATTTGTGGTGAAAGTTCTTGCCCTTCAGCTGGATCGACTTTATCCAGCCCCTCATGTTCCAGCCCTTACCTGGGATCAAAGCTATTAGTTGACAGCCCTGAAAACCGTTCTATACAAGGTTTCAAGTCTACTCAACTAGCCTTGATCAGCGATGCTTCTAAAGTTCATTCAAAAAATGTAGAAGCACCCAAGAGGAGATCTGGCCCTTTTGTTGTGCCCAGTTTGATTTATTCTCAACAATTGCTTCTGCCAGGTGGCATGAGACATTCGCAACTTCATAGACAAAATTTGAGCCAAGCTGCCTTATACGAACTGGTGATGGAGTCTGGTTCCCATGCTCCTAAGCAAAACACGTTAGATCTTAGAAAACAGGTAATCCCTACTATTGTTCCAGACTATCCAATTGCAACTTTGGCCAAGGGTCCACAACAGAAGTTCAGTCTACAGTTCACACAAACAACGCTAACTGACGAGTTAAACTCTATCAGTTCAGAACAGGATTTGGTCAAACCTGATTCACTAACTCAAAGTATCCTCGAAGGACCAGCTAGTGCTGTTACCTGCGATCTGGAAGTTTCCCACAGTAGGACACAGATTCAGCGTCAGTTTAGACGTGGACAAGCGGTTACCAAAACAACACGTAAACCTGCGAACCTGACTTTGAAATCGAACACTGTCTCCCGTCGTATGACTTCAAACAGAAGTTCTGTGTTGACTCGACCTATTCAACAGTCTGGGTTCAGGAGGAGCAACTTAGCCGGTGGGTCAGGTACACGTTCCAAGTCTGAGACTAATGAGAGGGTGACTACACAAAGAGTTTCTAGAAGGCCACCAACAAAGGATGGAACGTTCGAAACTACGAAGATCAATCGGGTTTCTCGCTCAAAGTCTTTGGTTTTCGATGCTTCGAAAGATCCGGTTCTCGATGCCAAGCCATATAATATAATTGCCACGCTTAGGATGGAAAGAGATGGCATGCAGAAGACAGACGATCGATTCCAGTATTCCTTCGAGGATAACCTCAAGCCCAACACAACACACGCTCAAGAAACAAAAGGCGCAAGAGCTGTATCAGCATTTAAAGAAATGGGCGGCCATTCCCCTGATTACTCGAAGGTCCAAACCCGAATTCAAATGAGCGATTTTCAGACAGATGTGGAATTTACTGGAATAATTGAGCCCTCTACACAATTGTTAAGTTCACAATTAGGAACGTCCGCAACACCAAACAGTGAAGACAATTCGAATGTGGTCGATGGGCGTCAAACATCACAGGCATCCCTATCCATGGAAATTGTAAAAAGAGGGGAACCGATGGCTATCGTGTCTCAGAGTTCCAAAGAAGACCGAAAGGATCTGGGGAACGCAAAACAAGAAGTCAGAAAACCGAACGAAAGCCAGCAGCAGGTGTCTCGGAGTACCGAACGATCATCAAAAATTATTCGAAAGCCTTCCACAACAGAATCGATAAAACCGGACTCAGAGAAGGTCATTCTAAACATCCATGACAGAAATATCGCCGCAGGCTCTGAAACTTTGAGAGAAGACACTGAGTCAGATTCGCTGTCAATTCTTAACAAACAGGGTACTACCGGAAACGAAATGAAAGTTTCTGTTCGTCGATCACGGAGCATTGGTACACCGACCTCGGGTGACCATATGTTGACAGACCATACCTTCCATTTTCCGCTCGCCTCTGGTTTGAGAAATGATGTGGTAGATGTGCCGTCACTAATGAGAAAAAAAGTCTGTGATGACCTACAACCAAAACCCAGTCAGTTGTCCGAAGAAAGTGCCACCACCGCCACTCCGGACTGGGAGTTTGTTAAAAAGCACTTCAGCCAGCGACCCAGTGCGTTGACCCGTATTATTCGGAAATGTGTACCATTCCTATGTCCTAGTGTCGGATTCTAGGTTTTCCGTTTATTCTCGGTGGCTGTTGCGTGTTGCCACGGTCTTATTTCGAATTAACGAAATAAATTATGAGTTCCAAAATATCGTTTTCAACTTTCTGATGAAAATGGCCACAATCTAATTTGTTGGTTCATTAGAGACTGTTACATTCCTCTAGGGTACATCTGTCAGGAAAAAATTAAGTGAACTAGTTGGGGCGAATTCTTGCTTCAGCCCAACTGTTATTGGTTAGGACACTTGAGTGCTTAGGAGAAGTCAAGCGGATAGTAGTGAATTTTTCACAATCCTCAGAGAGAATTTGATAATCGCTAAGTCACTGAGGCCTGGATTTGCAAATGCTAATCGTGAAGGTAGAATGCAGCTAGTCATGAAAGGATATCAGCTACATGTCTTCCTCTGAATCGGCATTATCAGACTGATGCAGAAGGATCGGTCGGTTCACTGAATAGCTTTCGCCGTTACGGGGAACATGTCATCTCCAAGTACGTCTGAGTTTGTGGAGAGTATGAATTCAATAGGAAATAAGGGTGATGGAGATTGGGTGCCTGGACCCATCTGACATAATCCTCAACAAGAGTGAAATCGGAAGTCGATTTTCTGTAGTTTTCATAATATCCATCCTTTGTAAAGAATTTTTCTGGAAGTATCTATTTGAATGTCCTCTCAAATAGTCAAATAGCCTGATCAGATATATGACAACGGTTTATGTATCTGTCTTGTGAGTCACATAGTACTTCTATCCAATCAAACCGCAAGGAAATCTGACATTCATTGTTTCGGGATCAATGAACAATACCGGTGGAATATTACGGACTTCATTGGTTCAATGTGGGGCGGACACCACTTGTCACATGGGGTTATTCAAGGAGTAGACAATAATACTCATTCAACTGTTTCTCGGTATGGTATAGATCCGACAGATGCGGCCGTCCAAAAACAAGTCAGAAGCGCCAGCACCAGTCTTCTGAAATAGCTGACCCGACTGAAGTGAACAAGTTTAATCGTATGCGGATCGCTCTGATCACGAAGACATTTTTGCCCGAGTGAAGGAAATCCACTGCCTAGAAGAAAGCAAACATACCGGCAAAAACTTAGCAAGTCTAGTCACATTCAGGCTGCTTCAAAACATTATTTTTCTAGACTATGTAACCTACCACGAGACCTGAAGTTAAGTTATGGCCCCCTTTCCGCATTAACCTACAACGTCAGGACTTTAGCCAGCCATAAGCCAGCTACAAAATGGGAAAGCAGCGGGAATGGAGGGCTCGCCCGACAGACTGTTTAACCGGCAGTGTGGAACTAACCTCTGCACATGCTGCCTACTTAATGGAAAATGGAAAACAATTTGGCGGAAGATGGACAATACCACGAAGTCAACTCCCTGTGCACTGCAGAGAAGGTTAAAGCTCGCATCCTCCCCACTGGGGAAGAGTATTGTGAAGCGATCGAAGTATGATTTGCCCGAGACAAATCTACGAATGAACTTCCCTATGCACTGATTGTGATATGTAGCAAAGCCTTCGACTCAGTGAACAGAGGGGTGGAATAGGTCGTCTCACGAAGGTCCGTTTGTGTGAATGGCAAACCATTTTCTGTCGAGAGGAAAGACTGGGTGTAGACCCACGTAACTATTGCATCGAGTTTGAAATCAACAAAGGAATGAAGTAGGATTACGTTATTGATAAAGGCTTGTTTAGCTACTATCTAATAACCATCTACAAGGGAGTTTTCCGCATCCGCGCATCTAACGCCTTTCAGATGGCTATTCGCTCATTTTGATGCATTTCCCTGTCAGGACACTGCTGTTTGGATCCAATGTTCATACATCGCTGTCTTCATGATCTGAGGCAGAGTTGCAATGGTTGTTTGATCCAGTCGTATGTCGTTTCGACCAGCATGAACTGGGGCCCCAACACACAACGTTATGTAGCCAGCTCGAAGGTTGTGAGAGCGTGTATTGTAAAACTTATGCTCTTTTGGCAGGACAACATCAACAAAGGTGACTCCTGACAGTGAAATAAACTCATGGCTTTCAGTCTGTGCGAGAAACACGTCCGGAACATGTACCACTGCGGAAGGTGCGGTAGCGCCCTGACACTCATAGGATTGGGTAGACGGTGGATTGTGCCCTAATGATAAACACTTAAATGGTATCAGTGTTGATTGCCATCCTATCGTGTTCAGACCAGTCGATAACTTTCAGCAAGCTTCTGCATGTTCTCCCGTCTCTCTTATTCTGTCGGGTCTGTATCAAGGACTTGCATCCAGCATGATATTGGGCTCGGCGCAAACCGTCTGTGGCTTTCCAACTATGCGCACGTGTCAAACGGCTTCACCATTGCTCCTCCCCCACTTACTACATTGATCCAAAGGACAGCGAAGCATTCCCATCAAAAAAAACTCAAACGACACTATTCGAAGAAGAAGATCCAATAAGTGATGTTATAATGGAGGACCGAGGAGTTGGACCATTTAGCGATTGACTTCAGTCACCACTCGATCGGATGTATTCAGTACGACTAGTTTGTCCTGTTTTAGATCACTGTTCCTAGATGTTAAATCGTACAAACGAGGCTTGCGTTCAAATGATATTCCTCGATAGGACCAATCTCTGCTGATTTAGTATAAAATAAACTAGTTCGGGAGTTCAGCTGAGGGGATGCAGTACAACTCTCTTAAAAAGTCACCTTGGACAGGCTTAAATCAACCGTAACTCATGAGGCAGGTTAATCTATGGGTGAACATCGAGATTGTTAAATGATTGATTAGTTGAACAAATCTGTTGTTAAAATGAGTAATAAATGTTATATCTGACTGCTGTCCCCGCTCCAGTGCCTATTGTCCGAAAAAGAGACACACCGACAAGGAACGGCGCTCAGTATTCGCACAATGGAATTGGAATTTCGAGAGCTATGACGTATCCCTGATGGATTAAGGCAATCGGGCAATCAAGTTGAGAGTACCAGTTCAAACTTTTGAGCCCCATTTAGGCATCCCAGGGTCTCAGCGATGCTTAGAAATTATTCCACCAGACTTTTCCGCAAGAGATTGACAGTGAAGTATGGTGAGCTGCAAAAATATGGATGAAACAAGATGCAACATTTTGGCGCAAAATGTTTTACTCAACTTGTAAAGGTTTTGCAGTTAGGACCATTGTGCGGCTAATGGGCCCCACACAACAGCCTTATTGAAACAACCGAGCGCGCATGCGAAGCTTCAACGACCTCGCGTTGAGATAGCACTATCTGACCTTGATCAAGGGCTGACTTGCACTGCCTAACTCTGATCCAGGACTGTCTGGTCGGCGTTTAGTGAAGTTGAAAGTCTCAGTAGGGTATTCTGGGATAATTTTCATAAATTTGACGGTCCTGGCAATGAGTTTCACTAAACTTTAAGGAATTGCTTCCGATGGGAGCGAAACAAGACGAGCCTCCAGTGGAACACCGGCGAGTGTTGCCCTGCCGTTTAATCAGTGCCTTTCACAAAGAAAAAAATAATCGGCTACTTTAAATGGCGACTCCTGGAAATCCCGAGACAGCGCTTGCACGGCGCATTAGCTTGAAGTACAGTATGAACCGGAAATGCGTTTTTTTTGTTTTTATGTCAATACTACCTTGGCTTGCAAATGAGATATTTATTCACAACATGAGTGAAATAAGTTTTTTGTAAATCCACGGAGTATACCCAACGGATGAACTGCAAACATGGCTGAGCCGGAAGGGAATTCTTGACAAGAGCAAATTATCCCTAAAAAAACTGTAACCGCTTATTATGCATTGCTCAGCTTACTGTGGATTTCACCATCCAACGATCGTTTGATCTTTAGTCCTAAATACCGATCGATCGATAAAATATCTGAATTTTAATGACCTTTATCCACACCCATTGTGTTGTGTTGTGATGACCATGCCTATTCATTATGCCTATTCGTTACTTGTTCACTTCACATAGTTCCACGTTGCCGGGCCATTTTAAAAAGCCATATCAGTTTTGCGGGACAAACCCAAGCTCTTGACACCTGGTGGCGGCTGTTTAAGGGGATTTCCTCATTCCTTATTGTTGTATAAATTATGGAGCAATTCATTTCAGGGTTTTCTCCTATTGGACCGTATGGAATTTTGTATGATATTTCCGGCCTTCCTATTCTGGTGATCTGCCCAAAAATTAGATATTTTGAACTTTTTATTGTCGATGGCCGCATTCATTTTTGGAGGAAATTTCCACCTCCCAACACATTCACTTTATTTCAAGAATAAAGAGCTTAATCTTGGTGGTATTAGGACATTTTGGAATTTTTATGGAGATTTCTTCATGACTTGAAGTCAGTCTATACTGAAAAGTCGAGAAGCACTTTACAGATGTTTCATCCTTATCAGAAATCCTCAGCACCCGATCGGATTCTCACTGACAGGTCAGACTGTGTTGTATCTTGCGCGGTGGCCGAGCTATTGGGTTACGCCTGCACTGAGCCTGCCAGACTACGCGATAGGGAGGAGACAGAGAACTCGGGACACGACTGTATTGCCAGGACAAAACATAAAGAATGTCTGCGTAAATATATAGGATGACTAATTGGCCAAATACGGTCGTTCACTTGCTCACTCCGTACAGACAATGGTGGTGTTCCGGTCGTGAACATTCTCAGGCCCACTACGCTGGTCGTGTGTTGCTAGGCCGTGTTTGGTGGGAGCCGCCGACTCACCTACTTTCCGGACGTGTCGAACCTATGGTGACCTTGGGGATGCGTCACTCTGTGCACATGTGCTTTAGCCGCCGGTTCACCTAGTTTCCGGACGTGTAGAACCGATGGTGACCTTGGGGATGCGTCACTCTGTGCACATGTGCTTTTTCTTCTGTCTGGGCGCGCCCTGACGGACTGCTTCGTCCGAAGGGTCATTAAGGCCCCGCGAGGAACCTAAACAGTGTCAAAGTATGGTCTTGGCACTACGTGCACAACATTCAAAGGATCAGAATGTGGAACATCCTGTCACACAGCATCGTTCGCCCTTTAGTGAGAATTCTCAGTTTAGGTGGCCAGTAATTCGGCTCCAGACTTGTTCGATCCTCATTCGTCCACTTGGTGAAGCAGCGAAATCGTGTAGTTAGGCTTTCCGGGGTCTCATTATACTGTTGCTATGTGGACCCTGTAATGTTCAAAGTCGAGGGGTTGTTTGTTAAAACCGATTAAATTAAAATCAAATAATTAAAACGGTTGACAGGTAGTCGGATTGTCTGGAAGTATCAACGGTCCGACAGACCGGTGGTGACAACTAATAGAAGTCTTTCAAATGTTCGAATCGATCAGCAGGCGTCTGCGATCATCATTTATCAATCTGCTTTATAATGTTCAAGTTTTCTTATCTGCTTCTCTTCATTATGTGGTACACTTGATTCCATCGCTTGAGTTTTTTTAAATAAATGATTCAACATTTTCCGTCCAGTTGACATCAATCACCATTTTATTTTATTTTGCGCCAGAGGGAAATAAAATGCCACATAATAAGGAAACAAATTTTCAATGTCATCCTTGACTTCTACTAAGTGATATTCTTCTAACGGAGAATGATCAAACTTTCCCATCGAATCAGGGACTATCAAACGACAGTGCCTTTCTCGTGCGTTTGCCCCCATAACAACGACCTAAATTTTTCATGAAAGAAACGAAAAAGGTTACTGAAAACTCTCCCGCAGCCCACGAACCGTTTCGCCTCAGAAACCTTGTGCGTAGTTCCCAGTATGAAAATTTGCTATGATATCTCGAATATGGTATCAACTGGAACCTGAGGCGGCTTTTGTGCCACACCTGAAGAATATCATAAACTAGATATTCAGATGGGATTCAGTTGAGTCACCCGTGAAACCCAAGTTGGTATGCAAATGAGTGTATCTGGTGCACAGTCTAACATTTTCAACTCCACCGAGTTTGCGAGTCAGCTAACCGAATCGCTTGGTCAGATGGGGGGATTGTGGAATGAAGCGCCGAGCCGTGACCGTTGGTGTATTTATCCAAATATTTCGTTTAACTGGGTGCTGATAAATCTTTCGTTATTCAACAAACGGGCCTAGACGTACTGGAGAAACAAACGTGCATAAGTTAACTACGACGGCTTACATGGGTGTGTTTGTCTCACTGAGGTAAACATCAATATATTTGATCAATATTCACGCACATGTAATATGGATAGACATGCAAACATGGGTATGGACATTTAGAATTCCTGTAGTCTTCATATAAATGTGCACAGGTGCACAGGCAAATAAACAAATACTGATCTCAAAAGTGAGCTAAAATCCTGCAGCTGAAGAAAGTGCTGGTTTCCTAATGGAATTGGGAATCGGTTGAACTGAGTCAATGGTTCAGGCGCGAAATTCAACTATTCAGAATAAGTTCCCGAGGGGTAACTTTTAAAGATACATTTAGCGGACACCGACTTGGATCTGATACACAATGATTATTGGCCGCTGAATTAGGGCGAATGGGTAAGATGTTCCAGCAAGTCGGCAACTACCAGGAATTTGATCAGGCCATTATGCGTGATCAGAGCGGTCAGCAGCGAAGTTCCCTTTGCCAGGGACCGAACTCATTCCTTGTATAGACGTCAATAACGATTGGCCTTGTGGGAATTAACAGGTAGGAATGCAAGAAATGGTAGGATACTCACTCTGTTAGGCATTTGGTTTAGGTGATTATTATAGAAACAAGTGGATAACAGTGGAATTACACAGGTTGGTGGGTCTCTAAAAGACTAGACGAAATAGCAAAAACAGAGGTCACGTGCTGGTAACTGTGGTTAAGGTAGTATCTATGATTGGCGTTGAAATCATGTGTGAGATTGTGGTTGCCATCCCCGAGTGTTAAACATTTGAAAATGCTAAGCTGATTGAATGATTGTTCGAGATAGATGCATAGCTAACGGATAAAATCACGGCGAATTTGGTGATCGGGCTACTGAGGCGGTAATGGAACGGTTCGTAAACTGTTAGGTTGCGTCACCGTGGATGATTCAGAAATGGAACATGGCAACAAGTCTCAGTGGCGTTTCCAGAGCATGCCGACTTAACTAAACTGATATGTCTTGAGGTGGATGTGTCAAGAAGGGCTTTGGTTAATGTTTTCCATGAGTCTTTCCGGGTTAGTTGAACTCCTCAGCACATGCAAGGATGGATGATTGGGCAGTCTTCCAGGATTTGACGAACACCAAGCTTATTTGGCTGCAAACGGACCCCGAGAGTGGTAAAATTTGTTGACTGATATACCCAGTGAGTTCACAGTCTCTAAAAACTTGGTGTGATGTTTGATTACGGAATTTAAGCGTGAATAACTAGTGTAAAGGAGTTCCGGCGTTATCCAGGTTGTTAAATTTTGGAATGAAGAGGTTGCAGAAACGGAAATCGAAAAGGTTAAGCCTGAGCTAGCATGCCACTTGTGATTGTACAACACCTCATCAAAATGTAGCGCTAGTCAAAGTGGACACTGACTGATGTATCGAGAGCCGCATGTTGCAAGAAGTTTGGCCTCAAGGGGTCTGAGACACATCAAAAGCCATTCTTTTTTGGTCGGTTTTCCACGCTTTTCAAGATGCAATACCCATTACATCGTAGATATCGAGTTCCTGCGATGTCTGTACTCGATTCTTTTTTTAAACTAACAGAGCATAGTACTGATAGAGCATAAAGCTATTTCGTAGGTCACTGTCCGAATTCCGCCCAGAAGCTTGTCATCCAAGCCGCTAGATTATTTTCATTGCTGCACAATGTTTTACTGGCTGTCAGATAAGTCGATTTGTGTTTAAGCGCACCAGGAAAATAGGCAGTG
>NW_008751774.1:205390-217171 GCF_000715545.1 Opisthorchis viverrini | reverse complement strand
TTTACTGGCTGTCAGATAAGTCGATTTGTATTGAAGCGCACCAGGAAAATAGGCAGTGTACATGATTTTTAGGCTAATACACGATGCTTTCGGTAGCCGTATTGAATGAAATGAGCCATGTTCATTTCAAAATAAGAGAATGAGGCATCCATGCAGGCCCCTGTCTGCGTTTCTACAGCAGCTTTTCGTGACAGGTGGCTATGACAACAATGTCTAAGTGACCTTTAATCACCTAGGCGACAGAAGGCACAAACAAACAAGTTGTGTAATCTGGGTTGAACCACTAAATGGCCAAAACCAAGGCCGTTCAGTTCAAGCCTGAAGCCAATCTCAAATGGGTGGGAGATTCAGCTGAGATCCATTTGGATCATCCGTTAAAATCAGATTGGTTTGCGAATGGGTGGATTACGCAAACATGGGTGTTGCATAGTAATCGGCGGTGTGGATGTGTTCTTCACCTATGGCATTCATAATGACCCGTTGTACCTGGGGTTATCGTACACCTTAACAGGAAACAGCTACATTTTACAGTGACAAGAAAAACGGTCTTCTCAAACAGTTGGGTAATATGTAACTCATTCATTCGTCAAACTTGTTGCCTCCTCCAGCTGCACCGTGGAAAATCCGCGAATCTAATAACACACAAGCGGCGTAGTTCAAACTGGAAAGAAACTATTAAAAATCTGTTGGTGCATCTACTGTTGTGGTGACACACTGGTTAGACGACTATATGGGGTAAAACTACTTCAAAAGAGACTTCCAATCCTGAAGGTTAAATGTAAGTTTGTTGCAAACAACCCCTCAACAATGGACACCCTAATGAGGACTACTGCTCCTGCAAAAATGGCCCAAGACGCTTTATGGCATTACCGTTCAAAGGGTCTTGTTGGATCGATTTTCTACAGGATAGCTAAATTCTCTGTCTTTATCCGAGGAAAAGCAATTTGTTAAAACTTTTCATACTCAGAGATGAATCATCTATTTGTGGCAAACCAAGTACCTGGCTCATTCTTTTCTGATGTATCATGACTCTGATTCATTCATAGCTTGAACACACTACAAATGTAGGGCAAATATAAGCATTTGAAACGAGATTCGTGCAATCTTTCCCATTCTACTTCCTTAGTGATTTCTAATAATTTATCTTTATCCCAAGTGTTCCCATTGTTTCAGCTTTTTACGTTGTTCAGTTGGCGAACAATCGTCCTCACCTCCAGGAGAAATGAGCGTAGCAGGTTGAACCATCCGGACAGTTCAAAATAGGGTTCTCATCACTATCAACTTTTTCGAATTACGTTTCTAAGTTATATATATGATCCTATGCCCAGTTCGGTTTCCATTGCGGGTGAATTGTGTTCAAACTCTGTTCAACCTTATATGTTTTTTATCGCATCTTACAGCATCTTACACACTCACATTTCTTCGGAAAATATTCCTACCAGGTTTTGCACCAATCTCTATCGACATCATCAGGAAATATCTGGACTGGGGTAGGCTAACCTAAAGCCAAAGGATCTTACATTAGATGTAGGCAAATTTTCGACAAATTAATGAGTGGCGACCATTGCGTTCTCCGCGCTCTAAAATCATCTTTTACTTTTCAGAAGAAGCGAAATTATTGCAAAGCAAGTTTGATGCCATTGTACTATTTGTTGTACAATGATGAACAACAGATAGCTCCAATGGATAAGTCGTAGAAGAAACCGTGCATCGTTTAGTTCATCCATCATACGACAACACAGAGTCCCGCCAGCATTGTTTTGCACTTTTTTCACACTTGTACTCTAACTTGTGTTCTCCACACAACTCTGCCTTTGCATAGTTGTACGACAGCTAGACGCAGACTCCAACGAAATGCAATCAATGGTCACACTTGCTGCAAGCAAACAAATTATGGATTACACAGTCTTGCCCTCTCTGCATTCAACCATCAGTTGACATAACGTCTAAACCCATGAGGATGCATTGGCCTCCGATGACTGAGGAACGTCATGAGCTGTCGGCTGAAAAAAATGTCGACTGGATTATTCCCTCGGATTCGCTTAAGGTTGCCAAGGTGGTGGAACAAAATAATACCCATGAATGACCATTCTCCCCGGTAATAATAAGAGATACTAACCCGAAGAAATTTAATGAGAAACCTTAATGGGATAGTGAAATTTCACTTCTATCGCCTCCAAAAGGTTCTAGACAAGGCAGGTCTTCTAAAACTGACAAACTGTCAACCGATTCACGCTAGATAGACTGACGTCGACGCAATGATAGATTAAGCTAACTACGAACGGCAAATCGATAGCGAGACACACATCATTAATAAGTGGACCTAGTTGATGCTTGTAGGTTTCGGAGCACACGATCAAGATTGGTTTGTGTCATTCGTGCTTTTTCTAACCACAAGAGCACGTTTACATGACGCTTGTGCACTGGAGCAATTGCAATGAATATTTAGCAATTTTTCCTAAATCCAGTTCAGTTTACATTCGTTTACGTCCTCGTTTACATAACTCTAACTTCGACTGAGAGAGATGAATGGATACAAGTGACCTTTAGTTTGCATATAATTTACAGTTGATTTATGAATTTCATCATAGTGATATTACCGTTTCGGCGGTGATGGTTAACAAATTACTCGGAATCGTGGGTAGATGCTTAATTTTCTGGGCGGATACCGCTTGTTAGTCATGAATTACCAGGGAAAATAAGGTGTAAAGTAAGGGAGAAGCTGGCACCCTGTGATAGCTTTCTGCATCATTCTGTAACACACGTTTAACCGGAGACGCTTCCATTTCATGTTCCCCTGCAATCTGCCGTTTTCGGCGAAATTCCCCACAGCGATGTGTCCAACTAAAAAAAATCTATTTTAGCTAATGGTGTTCGAGAATTTGTAAGATATTCCGCAACCGCCTCAAGCTGGTAAGATGTATTCTCTGCTCATTGTTGAACTTAGACTGAAAACTTGACCTTTCGGCTTTGGACGGCCGATCAGCAGTGAGATTAGCTTTCACATAGACAGGATATAGCACCATTCATCCTCCACTCATTCAATCACCTGTTGATTGACTCCTCGAGTGATGAATTACCAGAAGGACGTTTCATCAGTTTTGCGGAATCATTCTTCTTCTGAGCTACTTACAGATTGTTGGAAGATCACATATTTTTCAATCCGTGATCTGTCTATTATGTTCCTAAAAGGTCTGAAATCGCTCCATAATCAGCCCTTGATTTCGAGTTTCTAGTGTCATGGCTAACAGTCCGTTTCGGTCATTCACTTGTTCTTGTCGCTGTCTCGTGTTCTTTTGGCATTGAATCATCGTACCATTGCAAATTTTGCTGACCGCGTCTTAGTCACTCGTACGTACACAACAGTACAGATTGATGCCTGGATGACACAATGAAATGTGCATTTTGTCTGGTTTCTTTGAACGTATTCGAACCAGTAGTGTATTTGTGTTGACTTTTCTGTTGCCACGAACCGGTATAATGCTAGATGGCGGGCAAACGTCGCTAAAATGCGATCCTCTTGTTTTTAAGTAGACGCATCACCCGGAACCCCGTGAAGCAGTGCCTGGGCAACTGTCACTGCGGTGCGTGTGACGTCCGTATCTAAACTGCAGAAACGTAAGCATGCATTCGTAAGCACAGAGTAGAACGAAGAGCTTCATGCTACAGTATGAATCGCAGCAGACTAATCCACTTGATGGCCACTTGAAGGCATCGACCGATCATGTCCGTTGAGCATTTGATCGGCCTTAGGCTCCAGAGTGCAATTCAGTGATTCATCGTTCACAGGCAGCTGCTCTACATGCTAGTAGGTGAGCACAGCATCAGTCGACCAGTTTGAAGAAATTCCTCCGACAGTGGTGATCAATTTATACTGAATAGCAAGATCTCAATCCTCAAAGGCTTCCATCAGTGCGACAGAGTGTCTCGCCTTGACCGAAGCGGACATTTTAGGTAGGTTCGTCTTTGCACTAGGATCAGCTACCATCTGGCTAGATTCAGCTGAGAACTGCGGAAATCGAGAGATTCTATGTGAGACCTCTATCCTGGCATTGCATTTCGGGACAGTCCTTCATGTCCCCCAGATTTTATGTCTTTACTGCCTTCAATCAAAACTGTGGCTAAGCTGCGAAATTCGAGAAGGCCCAGTACCACGATGTAAGGTATCTTGTGAGTGAACAGTTGGTCCGTAGCTCACGTGATGTTCAATTCAACCTACAACTGACACAGGGAACTCAGAAATATTCAAAAGTTCATTTCAGGTTGGAAAAAACCCTGATCTATGTTTGACACACGTAGAAAACAGGAAAGGAATATCCCCTTCGAACAACATCGGAGTTGATTGTCGTAGACGTATTGCGCCAATCTAATGAAGACGCCTTCCAAGATATTGACTTTTTCACGGTCTAGCTACAAAAAATTAGTTTGCAATAGAGTCTGATAAGCTGTTAATTTAGTGTAAAAATCATGCAGGATATTTGAGTTGCTTCGCGAGGGCCTTTTATGTGGGCAGCAATCCCAATGCTCTAAATTAATTTTGCTTTTCTCCTCAATGCATAGACACAGCCAGCTCTCCTGAAGCACGGAAACATCAACGCCGTCGCAGTTGCTCCGAAACACCTTAGCTGGGCGGTCGTCAACCCTCCCGAATAAAGAAAGTACGTTGTTCGTCATAGCATCTAGGCAAAACAACTCAGCCTGGGCAATTTGACTTCACCAGTCTTCGAGCCTTGACAATCAGCACTCAGACTGATTCCTTAATGAACGGCTGTGACATCATGGGGAATTTGCAAGCGTGTGCAACTGCAAAATGCGACTTAGCCACTAGATACGGCCGCGTGACTAAACTCCGAGTTCAAGCGAGTAGGAAAGATAATCCCGTTATAAATCTTGTTAGTGGTATGGTTGTTACGTAACTGGGTTGATTATGAGAAGGTGACAAGCATTAACAAATGTCTGTTTTATCAGAATGACGATGATTACCAAATTTGGTAAAAATAAATACGATGCAGAAGGGAATAAGTCAAAAAGTGACTTATCGTTTGAGGACAACTGCTGAAAAATTGAAGGTCCGGACGTGGGACGCGTTTTCTCTGCAGTATAGCTGACATGTGTTCCGTAGTTATCCGTGGAGACTTTTGGAGCTCGCTGACTTCCTTTCCTGTACTTTTGGACCGGTTCGCATGTATATTTACTGTGTGCAGTGTGAAGAGAGGATTGTCCATTCATGTTTAATAATTGCACAAACATGAATACAACTTGACCTGATCTGGCTGAAGTTCGTAAGCATGGTGCGTCTCTCAGGTGGTAGCCGCGTAAACAAAAGTGGATCGGAAACTGTAGTGTACATGTTGCCGGCTAAGGTTGCAAGTGGGATAGGAGGCGAGATGGCTCAATTGGTTAGAGCGCGAATTTACTGACCGGAAGGTCCGTGGTTCGAACCCGACCTCTGCCTCTCGACTTCCCTGTCTAGGCTTGGGCAACCTTGCACTACCCAGCCCTCATGCGTCCTTCGGGTGGCATGGCAGCTAGACACCGAAATGGCGTTACAGCTGATTTATATATTTTATGGGTGGGATAGAAATTGCTACGTTATTTGGGTGTTTGTGACGCGTGATCTAGTTGGTGAGTGATCGGTACAATCTCAAACGGTAGAAAGCACGGGCGTTTTCAAAAGACAATCTACACAAGGATACATGAGTGACAGAAGTGAATTGGTGGACTGATGAGCAGAAAGTGATGAAGTATGGCTGAAAGTATACTACTTACACGCAAAAGAAAGATAATGCGTAGATTAAGAATGCAGTCGAATATGCTAAAAAGTGCCGAGACTTTCAATCAGATTAATGCAATTGATTTCCCAGAGGGCATAAGCACCGCCAAAAGTAACCCCCACCACCCAAAAAGATTAGAAAAAAGAGGATATGAAAGTTGTACTTTTAGGTTCTATTGAAGACGGTGAAACTGGGACTTGTCATTAATAATTTGCATCAACATGTCCGTTTTTCGGTACCTTTGCCTCTAAACGAACTCACACAAGTAGCTGTTCACTAAAGATCGGTGTCTGCCACACTGGCGTTTATTCTGCATCTTCTAGACGTGCCAAAGAGATTCGGTGGTTTGTGTGTGAGCTCCAGTCGTTGGATCCACAAAGTTTTCGGTATGATTAACCGTTTCGTGAATATAATTCATGTCAATCATCGTTTCAATTCCCTGGTATGAAGCCCACATATCGGAGATAGTGATTGAGCCGTGAGCGATGCAGGTCTGGATTGTGTCCATCAAAGTGGCCGCAGTTCGATCTGGCACTGCACACATGAACACTTCTTCAGTTTCCCGGCAGTTCCCTCCTAAAATCCACTGCTGGGGAAGGACTCGCCCTGCGTGGTTTTTACGGCGAGATAGAATAGAATTACTGTCCTAAACTCCATTCTTGACCGTTCCAGCCAAGTTCCCTTTCGAAGACCGATTTCTTACCTACATTGTCGGGCATTACACCTTCACCTGTCAGAAACCGCTGAAAGTCTCATTTGGTGGCCATTGTTGCGTAAACGTTGCTGATGGATCACTCCGTGGCATTGCGAAAAAAACCTATTTCCGTCTTCTTGTCATGAACGAGAGTTGAAAGCGTCAGGAAGTTCATTTGGAGTTTTACGTCCGAAAGGAACGGATTTTTGCACAAAAGGAACCCAGATGCGGATAAGGAATTGTGGTCATCAAAAATAGGTCAATGTTGTGTATGTGCATTAAACTGGAGCTGGCAAAAAGTGGCGGAGCTTAACTTTTCACACATGCACTTTTTGCATTAGTGACAGGGCTTATATCTGGAGAAGAACCATAGAATCAACTGAGTGTATTATAAGCCGTTTTCAAAACCAGATTTTGATGTACTTCGCTCGATGTTCCAGCTCACCTTCCTTTATCTTCATAGTGTTTGCGATTTATTCCAAATAATTTCTCAGGCCGTTGATGATGTGAGGAGATCCGGGATTTTTCAATTCAGATTTCATCCTGTAAGTGAAGCCCATCTATCCTGAAAAGACGGAAGCACCGTAGGAGATCCGGGATTTTTCAATTCAGATTTCATCCTGTAAGTGAAGCCCATCTATCCTGAAAAGACGAGAAGCACCGTTCAACTGTTACATCCTTAGTGGTTATCATCAGCAGTGTGAACCTCACGAAACTCAGAGGGTTTCCAACCCGCGACCTACTGATTAACCGTTTAAACATTTAACCGATGGCCACGAGAGGGGGTCCGATTGAATCGCAGGAAGCTGAAACAGCTGTGTAGTGCATCGGCTTTTCAGCACTTTCACCCACAGGACGGGAGCTCGCTTACCACAGGTCATGCCACAAAGATAGTATGCTGAAGATATCAGCCGCTCAGGAATAAAGCAACCGTATCATTTTCCGTGAGCCGTACAAGTTGCCCCCCAGACGAATGACCGCAATATGGACGTCTGTCTGAGTCTTCTGACGGAGGTGTTGTTCTCTGTGATAGTTTTTAGTGAAGTGTGCACTGGCTAGGTCTAGCTAGGCCTTAAGCTGTGGCATTCCACTGCACAAAGTGGTGAACAGAGACCAGGTCGATGAAACGGAATTAGTGCGAAGTGGAACACGTTTAATTGCACATGAATATTTTTGCCTAGTTGAAGACGCTGATCAAAGTGACCAGAAACTTTCCAAAGCCTTTGTTTAGCCAGCTGGCTATTCACTAGACAGTTTAGCACTTACAGTTCATATGACAAATAAAATGCATGATAATATGACAACCAACCACCGAGTGTTACGTAACCATGCGGCTACGTGCAGCAACAGTGATTATTTTTAACAAGTAAACTTCACACGCTTCTTGTGTGGGAGACAAAAATTCAGTTTTGTTTACTCTTCAACGTCTCCTGCTATGGCAACCGTCATTGGGTGATCTCTTAGTACCTGCGTCAGTATCGCCGCGTGTTTTATTCACTACTTGTCAGGCCTCCCCTTTACTGGTCACGGTGCATATGTGTAACGTTGGCATCAACACTTTCTACCGGTTGTCATCGTAATCGGGTGACGAGGAATGCGGTGCGCAAGAGATGAAAAACAGGTTCCATACGGACTTCACGTCAACTGCTAAGGCTCGGTCCAAGGCCCGTTCTTTTGTTTCAGCTGACTTCTTCGGTGAAGTTCCACTGCCCTTTTTTCGCGTATTATAATTTTCACTCTTCAGTCCGTTGCATTAAAAAAAACATGTTCTCGTCAGTCCTTTTGAATATGGTGCCGTAGTGAATGACTGTTCAAATCAAAGTTACGCTGGAATACAAATTCCGAGTACCTGATTACAACATGAGGCAAAAGACACACTTTTAGTAGGATTCGAATGACCAATCCTCCGAGTGCCAGACTGATTGCCTACGGATGATCTTACCCTCATCCCAGATGTGTTCAACATTCATACATGATTCATCGCATATCTCCCCAGTGGTATCAGACCAGTCTGCGTCATTTATAGGTCTCTTGGGTGACTCACAATTGTTTAGATGGTCCGGATGCCTAAAGAGGTTTTGTGTGAATTTTTTTGACGGAGACGCGAACCTCGACAATTCGGGTTTTGGTGAATACCAAATTGACTATAGTATCTACCGTGTACAGTGTGTGTGACTGGAACCCCCACTTCAAATTTCGAGAATCCTGTTGAACACATCTGACCATTTCGTCTATTGATTTATCAAGCTAGAGCCTATGAGTGGATCCCCTTTGGAAAAGCCAGGATTCGATCCCATATGAGATTTGAAAAAAATGTCACTGGCTTCTGACCCATGGTTTTTCAGAGGGTAAAATATGGATCTAAAGGCACATTTCGGGCATGAACACTTCTCAATGCAGGATAGTTCCGATGCCGGCCTACAGCCGGTAACTATTGGATTTTTCTGCTTCGCATCACCTTCTAAAGGATTTTCGTTCGTAAACATATGAAGCCATCAATGTCAATTCATGTTGTTTTCTTGTTCGAATAGCATTGTATGTGAGACAAATAAATCCTCTGCACTTGTTCGACCAGACATTTAGAAGATGGAAATTGGTGGATTCACACAGTTTATCCTGTCTCGTTAGTATCACATAACAGCTATCAGCAAATTGAAATGTTCACAATCTCTACAGAAGGGGAGTTACTGTCATGGCTTCACAGTGATCAGCCAAAAGGAGAAACGGCATATGTACGTATATCAAATCTAGTTTCTTTTTGGACAGACAGCCTCATCGAATTTGAGAACACGTGAGTTCTGATGGCTGGCAAAATCGACCAAAATCCTTTCACCAATTGCTGACGGCGTTTGCTTACAGTCATGCAATGATCCGAGCCGTTGATCTGTGATGGACCCAAAATAGAAAGTATCCTTCCTTACTGGCTTTGAGACACCTCTCTGTTGTGTCCACGTAGCATACTCCGCAGTTACATGTGAACTGACGAATCTTGTGGGATTTAGCCTCAGTATGCCATTTCTAAAAGGAAGGACATCACTGTCGAAAAGCTACCTCTTCGTCCGGCCTCTGCCTAGAAACCGATGCTCAATACTGTCCAATTAAGGGTAAATCTACAGCGATGCAGTGCTCCACCTCAGCCTCTATAATGTACTTTCGGTCCGTAGTTCATCAGTGGTGATTTATTCATTTAACTGTCAGTGTTTAGCTTACTATGAGAGCCACACGTCTATCCGAGAATTTGCGAGCACAAACTAAGCTGTCTAAGAACTGGCCTGGCCATGTATGTGACCAGTTCTCTCATCTGACCGATACGAACCAACGGACCACTTTAGCTGGATCGTTCATAGTGCCATCAGGCATTTAAAGCCCTTGGGCCGAAGAATGTAGGAATTACCGAAGCGTCTAACATTCGTCTATTTAAACCCTTCTTATTGGTTGTAAATCAGGTGGCTGTTGGTCTCTTTGCCCAGTCTGGCGTTCCGATATAACCCCTTCCTATGTCATCAAAAAAGGCTCGAGAGTGCCTTGGCTCACCAATCAAAATCCCCAGCCAACTTAATGATAAGATGATGCCTCTGTTAGATCAACTGTTAAGTTTTCTGCAGTTGTGCGGCCATGTTCCCATATTTTACACAGCTGTATTTGCCAGAAACAATGGTATAAAAACAACCTGTTCGCAGACCTTCGTATTTTGATCCATAATAACAATAGTTAGTCAGTGTCATGTATGCAAGGAAACCATGGTTACTAAACAATTCAACCGTTATTTGAGCTTTGTAACCAGGTTTTTGTTTGTTCATGATCGTTACAAGATGAACGGTATTTGTTGAACGGAATATTTCATGTGAGTGCAGTAGACTTTGTAGTTTGGTAAAGCCGATCACAAGCGCTCAGGAAGTTAGAATCGTCTGCAAGGGACCGGATTTTCCGTTCTCTCCGATGAAATTGTTTGCTTTGTTCACCTTCGTCCACATATACTAAACATACAAAACTGACAGGTAAACAATTACCATAACGATCTTCTGTTTAGCCTCAATATGGTGGTCGATTCTTAGTGGTAGCTAACGTCCTATTGTGCCTGAACTCTTCATCAAGAAATGTACACCGCCGGCACATATGTGCGAGTGAGTTGTACATTCCTATAAGATGTGAACCTGTGTGGTTGCTCAATTCATAGGATCATCTCACTGGAGGCTTGGAGCTCTCTTGTGCTCCTGTAGTAGTCTTTGAAACACATCAGAGCGCGTCCAAAATAAGCCTTATTCATTCCACCTAGGCAAGGATTTCTAGGATCTAACTCATCTGCATAACAGCGTGATTTTCACGGGAGAATCACCTGGAACCCAGCTGAATCTCTCTTTTATGATGTTCTTAAATCGAATTGAACTAGTGCCTTCTGTGAAAGCGATATTATTCGATCCTCGGAGAGGCGTCGAAGACACCAACTATTAACTTATTATAAACAGCAAGTCGATCGTTAGGCACGTTTCAATGCTCGTAAACATGATTAGGAGTATACACTCATTTGCGAATCAGTTTGGTCTTCACGAGAGACGCAACTGAATCTCTCGTTTATGATATCGTGCCAACTGAATGTGCTGCACACAGTATGAAGATATACTACGATATCTCGAATATCGTGCCAACTGAAACATGAGATGACCTGTATGAAGCACATTCAGTTACTAACAGGAGTTTCAGTTGAGTCTCTCATGAAGACCGAATTGATTTGCAATCAACATCATCATCATCATCATCATTATCATCATCATCATCATCATCGACAGCATATCAGTGTGTCAACACCAATGCTTCACTGCCGTACAACCATGAATTATTTGAAAGCCCTGTTGTAAAGAAAGGAATAAAGGTGGATGGGGGAGGGACTTAGTGCTAGCTTAACACAATCATTCCGAGGTGCCTACACCTCCAGACATTCACTCAGACAGTCTGGATAGAAACTGACAACAAGAACGCCACTGACATCGGTTGGCAGCCATATCTTGTAGTGTCTCCAACCAGGCACAGTGAGGATCACGCGGTCCCCATCCTGGAAGGCGAGTAGCACCGACAGAACCCAAGCGTTTCGTGATCTCCTCCATACCCCTCCGCCAAGGCAAGGGTTGGCCACCTCTCTGTTTACGCCGCTCCGAATTGGGCATGGAAAACAGTACTCTCTTCGGCAAACGATGGTTCGGCATGCGTAAAACATGTCCCAACCAACGCAGCTTCTGGTGCTGGACACATTCTTCAATGGAAGTACCCGTTACACAGCCGAAAACACGCTTTCTAACTGTCTCGTTACGGATCCGC
>NW_008751774.1:203062-203963 GCF_000715545.1 Opisthorchis viverrini | reverse complement strand
TTGCAAATGAGTGTATTTCTTGAAAACAGTCCAATTTGGGTTCAAGTAGAACATAAGTTTGACGGAAACTCGGGGTGCCTGCCCACCTGATGAGCCCCAAGAAGAGCGAAACCAGTCGTGGGTCGTCGAAGAGTTTTCAGCAACCTTTTGAGTAGTTTCTGATTAGGAGTTCAGCAACCTTTTGAGTAGTTTCGTTGTGATTAGGAGTACTTTCGGGAAGTGAAATTGGAGATTGGAGATGTTCGATTGTGACATCTTCTCCGGATACCTGATACGTGAGGCAAGCGTATATCACTACCCTATTAGCCCACAGTCTACAACTGTGCAGCAGGCATCAAGCATAGGTAGCACTATCTACCTGGGAAGTCCGGATAGGTTGTAGGTCAATCGGTAGACAATCCGGATGGCTGCTGAGTCAACGTTCAGGGGTCAGACAAACCAATCAGATCGCTCAGGTGTGTGCACACTCAACTATTCAGAAGAGGCGACTGGGCCGGTGGTAACACACTCAGCTCAGATGTCCGGTCTCCGGGATTGAAATCCCGGAATGATCTTGGAAATGGACTACTGATGTGTCCTAAAAAAACTGAAAATCGAGTTCAATGTTTCCTGTCTTTTTTGTAGACCGATAAGAATGATTGCTCCAGGACAGGATGGAGACTCTTCAAGTGCTTATTGTAAATTGGATTGTTTTTCAATACTTCAAGCCTAAAAAGTTGGGCACACAGTTGTCTGGCTTGCATGCAACGTAGAGGAAATTCCGTAAACTAATGAAATGACCAACCAAATATATGTCCCGATTCCCCTTATATGTGCGTACATAAACTGTACACTTTCAGGTAATATTGTGCCCGAAAGACCGCCTGCAGTCGATGTTACTCCATGTTCATATATATATATA
>NW_008751774.1:198776-202868 GCF_000715545.1 Opisthorchis viverrini | reverse complement strand
AGTTCAGCTGTGGCTGAAGACTAGTGCTTGACTAATCCCTCTTTTATTGACGTCCTTATGAATTTTCATATTTTTCAGGTTTTCAACACTTTTCGAAACCTCTTGAATTTTTTTTATGCAGCTTTCTATGCATTAAGCTTTCCTTGGGTTGATGTGAATATTAGTTGCCCACAAAATTATGTTTTTCCTTCCAATTTAGTCCGTCCTCGAAACTAACAGGAAATGTGATCTATCTAACTGCTTGCCATCATCTTGAATTTGTGCGTGCAGTGAGTAAGGAGGGTGGACAGTGTCCTAGATTATTTAATACCTGAACTGGAGAATCAACTGGCCTACCCGTACACACTACTAGCGACATAAATCCGACTGCCATCGGTGAAGTCGAGTAATCCCACATCGTTCGAATCCATCAACCACCTGCGCATGCACAGAAAAAAATACACCGAGAAATGCGCGACTGCAGTTGCACATTACGACTTCCAGCAACCATCTGAACAGAACATCATTGCTAACTTATCGATCAGAATGGTTGCCGTCTAACTAACCTTGACGATGTTCCGTATACATCTGCGAGATGTTCGCAACTTCTCGTGCGTACGTGCATGTGTTTGCGGCCAGATGTATCTGTCCGTCCAACACTCATCCTGGGTTCAACCTACCTTTCCGATTGTCGACCTGCCTAGCTATCTACCTGAGTGACCAGCGTCGAAGCATTTTGAGCGGGACAGAAAAGCACATCAATCGGTGGGTCGCTCGATCGACCAATAACAGACAGCCGGTTCCATACATACGCACACTACGCGCCAACACATGTTCACAAAGTGACATATCGCAACACACCGTTGAGGCGAGCTGCATGCAGTCGTACCGTTCTTGACGTTCTTGTTCTCTCCAAACATCCACGACTTCTTCAGCGAAGACATAAACAACAACCTGACATTGCGTGTGTACGCGCTGCATGTTGCTGGATTCCCTTGCAGAAATGTGGAGAAGTTAGCGCAGTTTTCAATCCACAGGTGGAAACGTGGAACAACCGACAAGTCGTTGTCATTCAGTAAGTTTTCCCATAGTCTGCGTGCGATATCCCAAGACAATATCGGTCATTTGACGTACATAGTTGTAACCTTGCATATCCGTGATAGAAGCAATCTACCTGATAACAGCATGAATAACCCAACTGTCATAGGCGTCAAGTTTAGGGCCCGAGTCTTCCGATTTCGTCCTGGTTTATGTGTTCCTTGCATCGAGTACAATCTGACGTGGCTCTTCAAGCCGTTGATCAAGCCCATCCTGATTATCTGGCGACATACGTTAAACGGAGCTCGGTCAGGAGTATGCAGTATTAGTTATGCACCCAGGCAATGTAAGCTAATTACTACAACAAAATTAGTATTCCATTCAGTAGGAATATTGTGCGTTCTTAGTTGACCTTGGCCCAAGACTCACTCCTACTGATATTCACAGTGAAAAGGCAGAGAAAATTTTCCGAATGAACAGCGAAATTGCCTAAATTGAATGTATTGAGGTTAAACGAGCTTCATAGCAAGGAGCATGAAAAAACCCACCAGGAAGATTACAAACAGTGCATACTTTCACTCGAATGTCAGTTGATTGATTGGGTATTATTAATCGAGGCGGGTTGGTTGAGTGGTTAGTTAGAACGCGGATGTACTGACCGGAAGGTCTGTGATTCGAACCCGACCTCTGCACCTCGATATCCCCTGTCTAGGCTTGGGCAACCTGGTGGTATATCAGCCCTCTTGCTTCTTGCTTCCTTCTGGTGGGGGTATCTCCAACTAAAATGGGCATTATTCGGTTCTATTTCATCAACATCGTACATATTGCTTACTGACATGATCCTTGATCTGTGAACACAGGTAAAGTTGATGGAGAGTTACGCAACTTGCAGCCGATTAGGGGACTAGTATTTTCCAAGCAACCGTGCTGTAAGTCGTCTGATGACCAGATAGAAAATATAATGTAGTCAGAAAAGGAATCACTTTTGCGATGATAAAAACTCGCTGATTTAAAATGAACGAGTATTTCGAAGCGAAATCGCTTCGAGGCTCATCGGAATGCAGGAATTGGTGAGTAATCGATACGTCTCGGAAATTAGTCTTTTTTTAACATTTCAGAGTTAATGATTTTTTGCGGGGGAAGTCATGTGTTTGAATCGGCCGCTGCTCTCATCGCCCGAACGCATTGCACAAAATTTGACAAAATTTCTGACCTAGGGAATCTCGTGAAAACGACCAACAGGAATGTCCACCGGAGGTAATCATGGTTAGACGGTCCTTAAATTTTGACCGTGCCGTCCCATAGTTCGCCCTCTGTTTCCTATGCAGATTATTTACTAGGTCATCCATAAAATCGTGGATGTCATCGTGTTTCTACAAAGTTCAGCAACCCAGCAATATTCGGAATTTATTGAATGGTTGCTTCCACAGACGTCTCCGGTGCATCACTTGGTATTGTTGGTAGTCCATTCTGTTTATTGGCTCAACATGTTCTTGTCAACAAAGAAACCAAACTGAATTTTCAAAACACACATTTCTCAGATCAAGACTTGCACTAACATGTCATCCTCTGAACTGCGTCACTATCGGTCAGTACTTCCGACACGCAGCACCCAGCGGCATTCCTGGATGACTACCGCTGGTCCTCAAAGTTTCAATCGTTTTGCGCATGGTCAGGTGCATATCGCCTATCTATGATAGGTATCCGTCAGTTTGGTCCCAGCATGCCAATTAGTTCCGCGGATTTGTACATCTGATGTATAATTGAGCGCACCATCAGCGTTACCGTATCGCGGGGACGTAGATATATCCTATTTACGTGTGATTTATTCGGCCCATATCGATTGACTTTTGCTCAGGTTACTCATTGCACAATATTTTAGAACCGGAAGTGCACTCAGACGGTTTACCTAAAAAAAATCAAAACTGGGGTTCAGGTAGGAAAAACCGAAAACATGCTAAAAATATCAGTAGGTGAGTCTCGGTGTCTCAAAAAAATGGTGAAAATGCGTTAGCGAAATACGCTCAGTTGCGTACCAATTTAGTCTTCGCAGCAGACCCAACTGAATCTCTCGTTTATTATGTTCTTTTTCGGCCGAGTAAGCTGCACCAGGCCGGCTTATTTTTCAGCTGGCATGATACATACTTTGTATAAACGTGACACACTACTCATAAGGTTGCTGAAATCTGTTCGATAGCTCACGACCGGGTATCGTGTGCAGTCCGCGAGTGTCCGCCAACCCGAATTGCACGAAATTAATGAAGTACACCAATTTGAATTTCATGGGGAGCCCAGCTGAATTTGTCGTTTGTGATGCTCTTCTTCAAGCCTTGTCTTTGGTTTACTCGAAGCCTTCGACAGCGACTTACTGGTAGCATCATCCATGCGCGCATACGTTCCTCTATTTAAACGTGGTTTCTCATACGCATCTAGCATACGCTGGTGGTCTTGTGGCAACACGTTTTTCTCGCTCCCGAAGTGCAAATACAGCTACGTTCAGAGGTGCACTACTGCTAAGCCCAGTACGGTCTTTTCCGTTGCGGGTCAAACAAAACATCGTCTCAGAACAGGAAATTGGGAATTCACGTAACGGTGGTAGGAGCATGATTTCAAGGGCTAAAACGATCGGAGAGGTCGGCGGTCACACAACAGTGTTCACTGCATCCTCCATTTGTTTGGACAAGCATCTATCACCATCAAATTAATGAGTATGGCGTGCTAACTTTAAGCTCTCGGGGATGAGGCATACGAAAATGAACTTCAGCACTTCATCATGAGGTGTGGACCCAAACAAAGTCCTGCAGCAACCATCGTTCGTATCTTTCAATAGGAATATTGGCCGGTAGCAGTTCTACCGTGACATTCTTTAGATTTGCGAACATGCTGTAAAATCCTCACACGTTGCACGACTGTTGGTCAGTGGAACCCAGTTACGCCATCACCATTATGGGGTATTTGTTCAAGGTGATGAATGTCTCATATCTGGTTGTTGGTCTGTTCGCCGAGCTTGGCAGTTGGATTGCAAACGTTTCATCACCAATCGAGGTGACATCGTCAGTGCAGGGTTGAGTGGGT
>NW_008751774.1:137909-198146 GCF_000715545.1 Opisthorchis viverrini | reverse complement strand
AATGTGGACCAAATGTACATCACCGGTATATATATATATATATATATATATATATATATATATATATATATATATATATATATATATATATATATATATATATATATATATATATATATATATATATATATATATATATATATATATATATATATATATATATATATATATATATATATATATATATATATATATATATATATATATATATATATATATATATATATATATATATATATATATATATATATATATATATATATATATATATATATATATATATATATATACCGGTGATGTACATTTGGTCCACATTCGAGTCGACAAGCGTCCGTTTCCTTTTCTCTTACAACAGAACCGAATCAGCCTTTCTCGACCTTGTGCCAGATGTAACACTGGAATGGGGTTGCCCTCGATGAGATTCCACGCAAATCTGGCGGGATAGTCGGGCTCTTGAACGGATTATAGACACTCTACACCGAGCTGTCGAGGGCATCCGAACTCCTCAATGACGAAAGGTCATCCGATTTAGTCGTCTAGGAAAGATTGAAGTATCACTACTACTGACTTCGAAATTCAGCGTCATAACAACCCGTCTTTGCCTTTCTCTGTCGTACTGACTTCCAACATTGGTTCAGTCAAGTATCGGTGGAGCAGTCTAAGTAACCATTTCACTCACATTTGGTCGCACGTTTTCCTTCAACCGAAGATAATAACCTGGTCAAAAGAACGATCGCAGCAGGTCATGACTACAAACCAGAGATGTGCATCACTACCCGAAAAAACCCATGTGTTTGGAGATTTTGGAAAAAGGATAATTAGTCTGGGACATGTGCATTTGGCGAACCATCGATCTACTGATCCTTAGTGTGCGTGTCACTGAACGATGGGAAGTCTAAGATTTCATTGGCTGATCATGTTTCTCAGCATTCGAAGGTGTTTTTTTTAGATAAATTATCAAAATTCTTACACTATTGTTAAGGATAAAAGTTAGATCCGGTGTTTCCTCCTTTCGGTGCAGACTAATAACAATGATCCCGCTAGAGCAGAATGAATCCCGGTAGAAACTGGTGTACGCACAAACTCTTCAGACGCCGCAGACCAGCGCTCATCATAATCAAGGTTGAGGCGTGACTTCGTTGATTGTAGCAGGTGAACATTTAAATTCAGGATACGTTTCTCTCACGTTAACCGGACAGTGGGACAGTACACCTATGGTATGGTACATCCTTGTACGGGAGGCAACTTCAGTGCACACCACAACGCATCCTACACGAGTGGAAGGAGCGTTTGTTTGCGGGAGAGGCGACTGTCGATAATTTTATTGTACGTATTCCGCATTCGGCCACTGGAATTTCAGTCTTTGCGTGTTTTTTTTTATAAATAGCTGTTGCGATGGGATACTTCGTGTACTGTGTGATGGAAAGGTTAGATTTCCAAGACTTGACTGAAGCATGCTAGTGAACGCGATTGACATGCGTGGTGGTAAACTCTACAAGGTAGGTGGTAACGAACAGGATAGTTTAATTCGTTCGTAGTGTGAAGAGTTTTCAGAATGTGCAATGGGAATTCCGTCCTGTAAATAAAAATATCTGTGCTCAGAAGCCAACCAGCTTGAATCATACTTGAAATTACCAGCATCTTACAAAACTTCAGGGAGTTTCGAACCCGCAACCTTGACTGTTCGGCCAGGAGCATCTGACCAGTAATGTGACTAACGTGTGCCTAGACAGCATATCGAGTGCCAGTGATCTTGCATTGACGGAATCCATGTCACGTAATCGCGTATGAGACTGGTCCTCGACCCATGACTTTCCATATGAAAGGCTTACTCATCGTTTGAACTGCTCTTTCTTCTGAACTACTTATACATGCTTGGTAGTGTGAGGAGATTCCCCCTTAAGTCAGACGGTCTATGGTGAAAGGCTGACAGCTGTTTCATGCTTATTGTGAGTCATTAGTGATACGCATCTGATGAAAATCCCCAGAGTTTCGAACCCGCAGCCTCTCAGGTACTAGGTTGGACACTCAACCATTCGGCAACGAGCGACTGATCAGTAGTGTGTGAGTAACCCATAAAGAGTTGTTCCAGCTGAATACGAATTCGCGATTCTCTGGAGTTCCCGGAGTTCGACTCACTGTAAAGTCAACGTTTTTCCTCGGGACAGAAATGGGCACTGAAATTCAAGGGTAGCATGTAGGAATGTGGGAGTATATACCTAATCTCGGGATAAATGCCCTACGGGGATCCGTGTAAAATGAACTCATCGAAAATAATGATGATGGTGATAAAATTGAGGAGAATATGGCCTCGTTGCGCGCTAGCCGCCACCCGTAGTCAGAGCTATGAAGACTGCTTCACGTCTGTGAGTGATCAATACAACCTACTATCTCTTTTGAGCTGCATCGGATTCGTAGATTTAGGATTATCAATTTTTATATGGCCGTATACAGTGTTCTTTTAGTCAGTACCGTGCTGTAGTCCAAGTTGTATTTATAAACAATCATATATATGTTTTTCATACTCGTCTACCTTAAAAAACTACGGCTGTAAGTTGAGACCTTCGGAGTCACAAATAATAGCAATCAGTTATCGATTTCCACTGGTCTGTTTGTTGCATTGGAGCGCGCTACAAATTATCAGACAACAAATAACGATTCCTTGTTTTTGATTCTGATTGAATCAATCCATGTAAATGAACGTCTGCTCAGGTATGGCGCCCAGAAAAATATGTGCATTCATGTTAGAGGTAGAAATTTAAGAAGGTAAAAACACACCAGACATGTTGGTTTGTTATAACTAACAATATGTCCATTTTTAGACCTTGTGGTAAATCGATGAACCGAAAGCCTCAGGGTAGACGCGAACGTTATTCTAAAAGGCACGTTCTGCCCACATATATCTCTGGCTGGTGCCGATGTGTGTTTAAACCTACAATACCAGTATTTGATCTGACGTGTTGCCCGTGTTGTCTGATTCGATAACGCCTGGTCCATGAATTTCTTCTATGCTAACTGACCCTCCACCGTAGACAAGTAGCCGTGAAGGTATGCGTAGAAGGGCAGAGTTATAGCATAACTTTGTATCTAGTTTTTTTTTTTACCTATTCTGGCTTACATTTCTGTCGCTATAGTTACCAGCAGGCGCTGATTTTCTTACACAGATGTATCTCCCTCTTCTTGTCCACAGTAATCTAATCAAATACAATGGAAATCGGTCCTGAATTATGTTTTTGGAACGAGAGCTCAAGGTCACACCAAAATGGAGCCCAAACATCAGCTCAGTCCTTCGTTGGCCCTTCAATCTACGCGCAAAACCCTCCAAGCTTCCGCGTACCCCACCTTGCTGGGGTTGTTCTGGAACTTGAATCCGAGAGTGACAATGATAGTGACAATGAGGTGAAATGGCGAGACAGTACAATAGAATTCCGTAGATCTGACATTGAAGAGACTGTGAAGAAAGCACCTGCACAACTTGGCGTGCAGGAACCGACAAAGTCCCAACCGAATATTGCCACCACTACCACCCAAGTCGACATCTTCCACCGAAACGTTGATGTGGAGGACTCAGCGGGCGCAGATACTCTAGTTACACAAGAAACCACTGTATCCAACGTCAGTGAGGTTATGGATGTCTCCAAAGCGGCTAATCAGAGTACCACCGAGGCAAGGGTTCAAGACCAACCCGTTAACAGTGACAAGGAGAATAACGTGGACAGTGGTTCATTGGACAAACCAACCGTGGAAAGTGATGAGGGACCTGGCAGAATCAATCAAACATCGCTTAGTTTGACAGTCCCACTTACCGTTGGCTCCATTCCTACGAGCCCCGAAATGTCACATCGTAGCAGAGGATCAAACTTTCAGTCTAAGGTGACTGCACTACCTATCGGAGAGAGTGAAACACCCAGAATCAATCGTCTATCCAATGGTGTTCAATGTGTAATATGTGCCCGAAATTTTGTCGACAGACGTTCAAGGAACATTCATATGACTAAAGCTCACTTGGGCAAGACCGCGTTGTCATCAGGAATGAGTACCGGTAAGCAGTCTTTCGTTGGGTTTGAAAAAAGCAGTGAATTCGTTTTTGAATGTCTGAATTTGTAGGATCTATAGGCGATGTAAGTGAATTAGTGGATAGTTTGGGAAACACGAAAAACCACGTGTGCAACTAATTCCAGGTGATACTAAAGATTTCTGGTGCTTTGTTCTCGTCAGCGCCTAGTGGTCGTGCTGACTTGCTGTGTTCGTTACATGTGGATTGTACGCTAAGTACGAACTGCATTGAGAATTTGCTATGCACCAGTAGACACGCACATGGCGGTTCAAATCCACAGGTAATACACACAGTTTATCCAAACTGGACACATCCAAAAGCTCACAAAACGTGTGCACCATAAGTGACAATGAGTAAAACAGATAATTCGCGAAGCAAGAACAACGATTTTTCGTTTTATGCCTCCAGGTTGATTTGTGTTCACTGTCAAGTCCATTGCTGGCGACAGGAATGTGGCCGAGCAAAGCGCGGTATCTTGGCGATCATTGTTTTATCAAGCTGGAGTGAACAGTAAGGATACATGATGCGGCTTACCTCCTCCTCCAAAATTCTGATGATGACACTTTCCGGGGAATTTCGAAAATTCAATAAAAGCTCGAAGGTCACTCTCTCGAAAAATGTCTCTGATATCATCTGATCAACCCGCTGCTTCAGTTTGTGTTCGTTAAGCCCAAGAAAACACACCTGTGACCGAAATGCATGTCACCTTATGCGAATAATAAGCAATCGTGAATCTTCGCCTATGTTGTCATCATATCCACCTTGACCTGCACATTTAGGTCGTGTGTGGGAATATGCACAACTGACGGGCTGTCAAAATCGAACACCGGTCAAAGTTGACCCATTTGTCCATAGATTATGTTTGCGCATGAAGTTTAAAGGCCAACCGGACGTGTCTAAATCAAAGCCTGTCTCCTGTTTAGGATCCTTGTAATACGACAAAGAAAATGGTTTTTGACCCTAATGGTACTCCACTACCTTGCTCTCCCTTGAATGCCACTGCCTTTTAATTGAAGCTTTTGGAGGCTGTTGAAAATTTCATGAAAATGATGTGGAACTAGCGAGTTAGCGTTCACTTTTACTTCACCTAGCGCCCCCACAGCGACCATCTTCATCGTCCACTCACTGAACGCCGATTGCGTTGCTTCCCAGGTTAGGGGGACGAGGTGGCTCAAGTGGTTAGAGCGCGAATTTACTGACCGGAAGGTCCGTGGTTCGAACCTGACCTCTGCCTCTCTACTTCCCCTGTCTAGGCTTGGGCAACCTGACAGTATCTCAGCCCTCGTGCTTCCTTCGGGTAGCATGGCAGCTTGGCACCAGAAGGGTGTTACAGCTGAGCGATTATTATTTTTTTAGTGCCCTTGTCACCCAATTTCATGGCACTTTTGTGCGACTCAGCAGTCGGGCAATCAGATGTTTTGGATAGTCTCATGGGTTTCGAGGGGGATGGTTTGGGAGCAGACGATAAACTCGTGCTAATTTTCATCAGGGTAAGCCTACTGTGACTCTGGTGTGTGGCAATCTACCAGCTGCTACACCTTCAATATGGTCATCTGGTTCAAGACTAGCACCAAATCTACACACCCATCATCACTTGACGATGATTTTTGTTATATCAAGCAAGTGGAGATCAGGTTTTGTGAACGCAAGGCAAAAAAAGAAAATCATCAAATCCCACCGATAATCCACGTACGAATGTTCCAAAGTGTGAAGCAACGTGATATCTAACCTCCGTGTCACAGAGGGGGAATTTAGAAACGATGGTTAACACAAATGCTAATTATTAGCCGGGCGCGCCTTGTATGGTTGTGTACAAGTCAACGTGCCGAAAGGCTGGAGGCGTCCTGACGGGGTTAGACCATTGTCAATTTGCCCTCCCCCCAGAGATGTTAGTTGCCGCGGCATGTGTGACGACTTGTGTCAACTCGCCCCCTGGAGCATTCTACTAAATTTCATACCACTTGACCTCAATATTATTATAGACGAGAGATTCAGTTGAGTCTCTCATGAAAACCAAATTGATTTGCGAATGAGTGCAATTGTGAAAATCGGTCCAATTTGGGTCCAAGTAGAACATGAGGTTGAGGGAAACTAGGGGAACACGCCCACCTGGTGAGCCCCAAGAAGGGCGAAACCAGTTGTGGGCTGTTTTCAGCAACCTTGTGAGTAGTGTCCTTTGTGAAAATAACTTCGATATCTCGAATATCGTGCCAACTGAAACAGGAGATGGCCTGTGTGCAGCACATTCACTTGTAGAATATCACAAACGAGAGAATCAGTTGAGTCTCTCTTGAAGACCAAATCGATTTGCAGATGAGTGTAATTGTGACACTTGCCCTCAGTTTGTTGCTGGATATCACTGAAGTGGTACCACGAACTTTGCACTGAGTCTGTAGGCATCGACAGCTGCCAAACGTATATGCGGACTGGTATTTGTCCCTTGAATTCTGCTAAAATGACTAACCAAGTTACTGTTTGCATCTATTACATGATATGGCTGAAATTTTAGCCTGCACACAGATAACTGCCATCAGATACTGGTCACACTGGCATGTGATTACTTCCCTAAGCCCAACTGCAACGCTGTGTAAGTAATTGTAGTCATGTGACATGTCGCCCGTGTGGGAGCAGGCAACTGGGTCGATAGGTTGGTGCTGAGGTGAACGCAACTGCGAGAGATCGATGGAACCTGAAGTTCAGTGTGGGTCACATGCGGCTGGGTTGGGTGCAAATGCATAGCGCATTGAGATGTACACGTCAATGACACTGACGCAACCCATATACACAACAACAGCTTACACGGAAACAGCAGACGTCATTCACAACAAGATGATGGTGAAAACAAATCAGTTTTCCCTACAACAGTAAACAGAATGTTCTGACCGGTCCATCAGGATCAGATAAAACCCTCTGTGACTCAATGGGCCGGCTAGTTTTCTGTTTGATTTTTACTGAGATGACAGGGTTTGCTCACGTTTGACTGTCGACCGGAAGGCAGATGGTCTAAGAAGCTATCGCACCTGGGAACCTCTCAGAGTTTTGTACTTTGTTAATTAAATGTTAACGAGCATGAGGAATATCATTTACAAGATGTGGTGTATCTATTTTGTATGTGTGTGTGTGATTTAAACGTGACCTTGCGAAGTGAGCTTAATTGTTCGGCAGTATGTTAATCAGGAGATACCACTGAGCCATCTCGCCCAAACAAGGGAAGTCGCACTCGACCTCTGCCTCCCGACTTCCCCTGTCTAGGCTTGAGCAACCTGGCATTATCCCAGCCCTCATGCTTCCTACTGGCGACATGGCAGCTAGGTACCAAAACGGTGCTACAGCTGAAAACTAATCAGGGGATTTCTGTAGTAATAACCAGTAACTGCACTCAGTGGTTTTATCCGCGGGATTGTGATGGTTATGTTCCAATATTCGAACACCACCAGTTTTCGAAGCGTACCTGTAAGTGAGTTAGCTAAGTCACTCGACTGACTGACTTTTGTGTTGGAGCATTCTGCCAGTTCCAGAACCTGTTTTTTTAGGGATATGCGAAGAACACTAGAGGGCTAGACAGCGTCAAACTTGTAGAGCCTCGACGAGGATCTAGTCAGACTAGTCAGACAAATCTTTCTGACCATTTATCTGGATTCTGAACCGCTATACGGTCAGTAATCCCCTCGCGCTTTTCCTTTCAGAACCGACACTTCCTGTTGGGAATTAGGAATGACGTTTCTGTACATATCTGCGGTCCCTGTGGACAGATAGTTTTCATCATTGGTTTGATTGAAAACCTCGACCGGTCGCTGCGTATGTCCATTGTTGGATCTCCTTAGGTGACTGTGAGCTATTTTGCGGTTTCCCGTTATTTCGCGTTGCTGATTTAGTCTCGCTTCGTTTTTTCGAGCCTGGCTTACTTGACCGCCATTGTACTGGAGTGGCCTGACAACTGTTGATTCCGGCTTTTTTCGGAGGTCTCGTCGTGCATGATTATTCCTCGCACTTAGTCCTCCAACCCATACCTTTAGTATTATGTTCATAGTCATACCACTCTCGTTTGAACGGTCGTCCTCTTGTTCTGGTGTAAGTATTCCGGTGAGTCCACACCAGAGGGAAGCACTGGATTCGAGTTTCGCCCTTATTAGAGCTCGTCAGCAGTGCATATCCAATGACTGTGCCGGGATGTGAACCCCGAACATCCGACATGCGAGGCGAGCGTGTAATATGGTTTGGCTTGTAGGTTGTCACAAGATAACATTAGCCTATTATCGCGATACGCTGCATTGAGGCTTTGTTTTCGTCTCGAGATTTGTTTCATCAACCCAACGGAATTACGAGCAGGTTATTTAATATCGCATACCAATTTTCACAGGGTAACCACGTGAATGAATTCTAACCTGCTTAAATCCGAGACCGGAGGCCAAGAGAGCATGCGGTTCCAGTGTCGACGGCTTCCAGTGGCGATAGCCAAACAAGACAGGAGGGAAAAAAGCTTGGAGCATCGGGGCGACACCAAGTTCATTGGTATGTGGCTATTTGGGGTGAAATATTCCGTAGAGTGGTGGGAATTATGGCAGTCTCATTGTATGGATTCCAGCACCACTACAGTTACATGTTAAAATTTCCTCCCGTCGCTCTTGATCGATAAGCAGCTCAGAAGAAGGATAATTCCACAAGATGTGTGATACCCCCTTCTGAGAAGTCAACTGAGGAGTCAGTCAATACGTGACCACGTGATGTGGTGTCCGTGGTTGAAGGATAAGTGGCGCTATATCCATTCTAAGTAAGGGCCTGCTGCCCAGCCGCCCGTAACCGAAGGGATAAGTGTTCAAGCTACCAGCTACGAAGTTGCGGGTTCGGAGCTTTCTGGTGTTTCGTGAGATGGCACTACGGGTGATTCTTAATAAGGATGAAACAACTGTACCGCGCTTCTAGACTTTTCAGCGTAGGTGGGCTTCACTGACAGGAAGAAATCTCCATTGAAAAGAATTAAGTATCTGGAGCGTAGAAGCAGAACGCTCTCTATGAATGACACTAGTTGATCTCGGTGGTCTTCCGAGTTTAGCTTTTCCACTACCAAGTCTCATGTTCTTAAAATCCTGGCCCTGTTGTAATCATGTGACGATATTTAAGACTGACGCTGTTAGAGAGCAAGGTACACGCGCAATACTGTGACCATAGATGGGCACTATTCGCCTCGGAGGCCCACCATGAGTCCTGACATCACCTGAAGTATAGACTGATACTCCATACATCTTTCTGATCACCCTCGATCGGTAAAATCGGTGGTAAGTGGTTACTGCATAGTGTATATTTTTTCGTAGACTCAGTAGTGTTATCGAACATGGCAAGGAGTCGGTATATGTTCATTCTGCTTAAAATTCAAGCATTTTACCGGCGCTTCACGCATAAAATGGAACACCAGTGGCTGGAATACACTCGGTTGAACTAATTCCGTGGTACGCGCAAGCCGGCTTCAGTTGTTTCCGTGCACACGTGATTGATTCATGTTTCTTGCTAAACAAAGCTCCACTGAACGTGAGCCATTAGAGACCGAACTTTGTAACAAGACAATCAACGACCGATTGTGTGTGATCTTTGTTTAGGATCTGTTTTGCTATCGTTGAGATCACATTCTGAGCAGGATTGGTCAGTGTGTTTAAGGTTCTTCGTACTGGATGATAATTCCATGTGTACTCTGAAGGACAGTTTGTGTTGTGCGAAGTGGCGCTGCTAGGTAGGTTGGCCTGAACTGAGATTTTGCTGCAGATAGTTTTCAGTTACCTTATTCCTATGCCACATTATATCTGTAGGACCATTTTTCCGAGCTAGATTTTAAGAGACATTGGTGAACCACTCATGTCCTTTCCAAGGACGACCTTTACGCGGGAAGTAGGATTTGTACTCCTCTTGTGGAATAGCCTATTTTTTATAGGATCGTGCACTGAACCAGAGCTAATGAGGGGCGCTGTGGAGGCAAACATAGAAATATATGTTTATATATTTATGAACTTTTTGGACCTGAAGTAGCAGGGCTGCTGTCAACATCAAACACAGTTCGCTATGCGAAATCTACATGCAGTTTGTGCTGCAATTTTTTTGGAAAAAGTGAATTTTCTTCTTGAAAAAGCTGCACAACCGGTGAGCTAAACTTATGTGGGTCTAAGAGCATGAGCGGGAGACACTAGGCAGCATTATAAATGGCAAATTATCGCCCTAAATTGTATCTAATTTCTACAGACGGTCCTAACAGAAGGATCGTTAAACTGGCAGTGCTTCCCTCTTCAGAGTTGAATACTTTAACCGGCTCTGATGGGGTCAGCGTTTTAGAGGGTTGTTGTACTTGTTTGTGGGGGTCATGTTCGGCTTGATGATGTCAAACACCGCTTCGTTGAATAATTTTGATACTTCGTAAAAAAAACATCCACGCGCCTCACTTTCACAAGCAGTTGCTATTCCCAGTCCCATCGTTTTGCACCAGAAGTGAACTAGTAGATTTGACATTCAACACGTGTCGTTCAAAGAATCACAGTGTACACTGAAATGCTGTTTTGAACAAGATGCAGGCTACAAGCTGGATTCAGCCTTGGAGCGGAGGGATGTGGTCACACAGAGGGGAATAGATAAGCACGTACGTATGTTATTGGTGTGCATAGAACTGCAGTACATAGATCCAGCGTAATTGTGGTGAAGTTCGAAACTTTTCGACATGTGCGAACCGTGGGCGGTGCGAAACGCCCGCCGTAAGTTGGGGATAGCTTACTTTGCTCAGGCAATATAAGGTGGACCAGGATTTCCGTATTTGTGGGTGTGCCCAAATGCATCTTCACTCGCAGTAAAATGCTGCGAGACTTCGCCAATTCGAGCGGGGAATCCAAGACACATTGTGGTCTTCACCCATCAAAGTCTCAGAACTATAGCTGGATTCGGCTGGAACCGGCGAATTCGCAATGAGGTGGTCGGAAGACGGGTTTTGGGTGAACCAGACTGTACTTCACTCAGAATGCATTCAGCATTGCAAGGGCCATGCGCATGCTGAATGGTCGGCTGCCGAGACAAGCGCTGTTTTCCGTGCACCATTCAGATTGGTGAACAGAATTTGACGCGATAGAAGGAAATGAAGGACGTTACGGAAAGTTTGGGCGCTGTTTGTGCTGTTCGCCTCCGAGGATGGGATCCACATGATCTTCTCGTGCTTGGACGATATGCTGACTAACCGATGTAAATGGCATTCATGCTGTCAGTTCCTATCCGGGCTATCTGACTAAGAATCGGAGATGTAGACACCTCAAATATTTGTTGTAAGCTAGCTCTAGTTCCCACTTCCTGTTCCACTTTCCAAGTGAAATAACATGACCCTACGGTAGTGAAGCACCAGTGTTTCATTTGGTATTGTTGCCAATGAAGATGATGCTGATGATGCTTCATCTTGAGGAACCCGCATGTGGGCGTTTAATTTGCTTAAGGCTGTAGGTTCATGTGTCCATATGCCTACCAAAATACCCCTCAAAAGCTGCATTCGGCTACCTTGAAGTGGTGCAAGTATAACACAAGTGACCGGATAATCGGACGACTGATTTCCACGGATGTTCTTGTGCAAGTAAAATGCTGAAGAACCGAATGGTCGTTCGATATATTGAAAATCGTGGCAGATAATGTTCATTTTATCGATTTATTCTCTCTGCAGAATAAGTTTGGAGAGGAGAATGGGAGGCCAAGCAAGGATTTTGTCAACCTGAATGGATAAAGTCCCGTTTCTTCTTGGTAGATGTCTGTATGTATCCTCAATGGGAACGTTGCCTCCTGGGAGAGCTAGCAAGGTTGAATCATTGCGCTTAGCTTATGCTATCATCTAGGAGAACTTCCTTCACTCTTATGGGTTTTCAACACCGCGCATCTACTTTTCCGCGAATACGGTGTTCATTTCGGCCGAATCCGTGACATTTCGCCACTGATCTTTGACATGTCGTTCATCCTATATTCGTCATAACCGACCATGACTAAATCAGTTAAAAGAGTTACATTGTGGTAGGTTTCATCGTCTTGTGACGAGAATTTACTTCTACGTGACACGTTCTGCGGTAACTGTTTACGTTGTGACTCCACTCGACGTATGTCACCGTCCAGTGAATTCCGTCGCACTTTTGTTCCACGCGTAAAATGTCGACGTAATGATTTTACCAACCTGATCAACAAACGAGTCAGTCATCCCAAGTCCACATATTATCTTTGATGGTTGCCCCTTCAAAGTGAAAACTCATGCTTCGGAACGTACAGTCCCCTTACATTTCAAGGGAAACCACTGGAGGTTGCGGAGAATTTCAATACCCCCATTAATGTGTTTAATGAATTCGGTGCACGAATCTTCGACGCCAGAGTCACGTTTACTAATTTGCGTCATCTGGGGCGTTCAAAAGAGTCTCAAGGGTCGCATGTATCAAGCTACTGTGAGGGCCGTATTATCATATGGTTGCGAATCATGCCTCGGAGGCATCTTTAGATTTTTAACCTTTAATGACTCAGCACCGTTGCTGGTGTCGGATGGTGTCAACGAATCCGTAACTAGGTAATTAAAAAACGTGCAGTTGGTTGTACAGCAGGTAGTTGAGTTGCAGAAAACATGCAGCACCGCCAACTGTGAGGAAAGGACTACCCGTATCGGTTGAAGGACTCGGTGCTTAAATGGTTTTCTCGGTGTGGGAAGGGGTCAAACAACGTGTTTGAGTGTTGATTCTGTTTAGTTAACAACACCGACGCTGATAGCGATGTTGGTTCGTAGTGGAGAGTCTGATAAGGTTTTGGTGACAGCATATTCAGCACTGTCGACGCTGATAGCGATGTTGGTTCGTAGTGGAGAGTCTGATAAGGTTTTGGTGACAGCATATTCAGCACTGTGTATTTAAGCAAGAGAACATGGTCTTCCTGATTTCCTATGTGATGCTAACGGTCGCTACGTGGCAAGGTGAGGCGAAGAAGCATTATTGAACTCTTGATTAACAATCATTAATTAGAGCAAGATGTAGACTGACTTCGCAACCAGTGGTATGTAGTCGCACTAATGAGTAGGTTCTGACTGCAGAATCTGCAGAAACCAGAGCGCCAATTAAGGTATAGGCACTGCCGACTGAGCTGACAATCAGCTTTTGCCAGTTGACCGAAGGTTAGCCATATGTGAGGCGGATTCACACACGTTGAATATGATCCTTGTGTCTGTTGCTTTGATGTATCTCACAAGATACTAAAGTTTACACGTGCTCCCTGTGAATTTTGGTAACGAAGAGAGATAGTAAATCCTAATGTGATGGGCCGCGACACAGAGATGCTTGACTATGAAGGATTATAATGTCTTCCGTTAACAATTTGATTCTCTATTTTGAAAAAGGGAATGCCAATGATTCCCTGTCGCTTCTGGAAATCTTAATTACATGAATGATTTACAGCAAACCTACGTGTTCCTACCAAGGTATGCACTTCGCCAGTTGCCGATAAAACGGAACTACTCACGAAGAATTCGGAACAAAACAGGTACCATAAGCGTGCCATTTGGACGCATTTTAAGGGGGAAATTAAATATAACGTGCTTGACGTTGTATCTAGGAAGCTAATCTACATAGAGCTTCCTTCCAAGGGAAGGGTACAATGACAAGAGTGACTAGCACCAGGCGGCCGCGCTAAAATGGGCATACAGTGAGGCTGAACTACATGTTCTCAAACGAACTCAGGGGCTGCCATCCTCCTCGATCAACCAACACTTTAGGACTAAAGTACACTGTCAGTGCGGAGCAAGTTATACTGACCAAAGGAGACTTCGTCCCCCAAGTGAAGCGACTCTATGTTGAAAAGCTCACGGGCGCTGTTTCATTCTTATCGGAAATTATCAGTAGTGTTGATCTCACGAAACCCCGGAGAGTTGCAAACGCGCAATCACCAGACTAGTAGTCTGATAACATAACCACTCGGCCACGAGAGGCTGTTGTAAGATGCGCGCTGCTGCTGATCTCTAGTGAAGAGCTGAACCCTGCTTCTTGGCTCTTCAGCAGAGGTGGCTTCACTGACGGGACGAGAGCTCCATTGAAAACTTCATACCTCGCACTACCAATAGATCAATCAAAGCCTTCATTGTGGGTCCAGCAGCGAATTGACACGACCATAAATCTGCTCTGAATTTGGTCGACTAACCTATCCGATCTGCATTCATGTGAAGGTTGTATAAAACATTCCCACTGCGGATGTTCTTCTTGGTACTGTCAAGACAATACGGAACGCTTGTATCTACCAGTCTCTATGTTCTGATATGGTTTTTCAAACCTCTAATGCGAACTCAATGTTTTAAATAAGGAAGAATTATTTATTTCGTAATACTGAGGGTGCCAGAGGTGCGACAGTACGGTTATTCTGTGGTACTTGAGAAATCGGTCAGCAGCTCTCACCCTGACTTCTGGAAATACTGAGCTTTACCGTGACGCATTTCTAAGGAACGTGTTTTGACTACGATCGAATCCATCCACTTTTCATACTCTTACTCTCTGAAGCAGCGGTAGCGCTTTGGATATCGAGACCCTTAGATACTCGAGATACTCAAGTTGGAGCGAAAAGGGCTGGAGTGGACAGAGCCCATTTTGTTGTAGAACAAGGTGCTTGGGACTTATTTCCCGTAGATCATTAAGTCGAATAAACGGCTTCTCACTAACAATAGATTGTTTGCGCAAAATAGACCATAGAAATTAATTTGCGCATCGTCGCGTTTTCTTGGTCTGCCTCTGTAACATATCCACACTGGGTAATCGGAACATGGTTGTAAACATAGGTCTTAATGTAGTTAGACTCATCTGATTTGGATGGTAATTCAAGCGACCATTCATGGTGTATCGTGGTCTGCGATGGGTGTCGGTCATGCGCGACGATCTAATGTAATTTGTTCAAATGAGAGTTGCGGTTTCGTTGTGTTGGATTGAGGAGATAAAAAAGACTACATGTGAGCGTACTTTTAGACTAGATAGATGAGTTGATGTCCCGTTAATTACGACGATTTCAATTTCATGTTGCCCCGAGAACCATCGATCACCGCACCAGTGAGTGTAATATTGACTACTCGTGACTTTAAAGTAGGTTAGAATAAATAGGAATTCCTTTGGTGCGCGCGTGCATGCACCTAGGAATCCGATTTTGGTAATATGAACTACTGGGCTCGTGACTTTAAAGTAGGTTAGAATAAATAGGAATTCCTTTGGTGCGCGCGTGCATGCACCTAGGAATCCGATTTTGGTAATATGAAACTACTGGGTCGTCGTTAGAGGCGTCGGACGGACCAATCATAGCACCCAAACGCCAACACATTGGCCTCCTTGGACCTGATATCTCAGGTGCGGCCGGAAACCACCGGTGGAGTAGCGGCAACAGGAGCTCAAACACCGAAGCGGCCAATGACTGCACTGCTGGTGAGCTCTAACAAGAGTGAAACTCGGATCTAGTGGTTTCCCTTCTTGATGTGAACTAGCCAGGATAAGTTTGTCAGAACTGTGAGCCACATGTACTATGAGTCCCAGACTTTCGGAATTTCGTCTGTTCAGCTCTCCAGATGAATCCCAGCATGTTGTATACAGTGTCCTCAGAACTAGGTTGAGCGATCTAGCACAAACATATTCATTCGTTCATTCTGTGTCTTTTCTAAAAAAATCCACTTTTGCCGGGTTCAGTTTGCTTAGATCTTATTGAGCAGTCTCACAACATCTAGGCGACTTCTTCCCACATATTTCCGTTTCCGAGTCATTATTGTGAATCCAGTCATACAAACAGGGACGTGAAAAGTTCAACGGGATGGTTACAGATCAAACTGCAGGCCAATTGGGTCTAGTGCTTAGGAACAAATTTACGCTGGTTATGGCCAGAAACTCACATGTCAAAGGTTTTGAAGTTAAACTTTGGTATCTAATGAAACTGCACAATATCTTCGTCATAGAAAAACCGACCAGATTCAGTTTTATTTTATGTTGCTGCTAGAATGTACGGGTGAACAAGCTATTCAGTTTCGTGTTGACTGAAAGAAGGACAAAATCGAGGTACACGACAGAGTTGTACGACTGGGGAAACCTCACGGTGTATGCTCCACAATTTCGCTCATGTTCACACCCTTTGACAAAAAATATCACTTTTAGAACGGACTCATGTGGTAAGGTTGGTAAAACAGATCATTATTATCGCATTATGTTTGGCCCTCTGGTATGCAAGATAGCTCTGGTGTCGAAGTAGATTTGTGGCCAAAGCGTTACCTCACAGTCTGGAAGGTCCATTTTTGGAACCCGACCTCAGCATCTGTCTAGGGTGGAGAAACCTGTTAGTATTCCAGCCCTCGTGCCTTGGTTTGACAGGTAGGCACCGAAAGGGTGCTACAGCTTAACGATTTGATCTTTTATTCGAAACCAGAAATAAGTAGTTAATTGTGCTCAGAGTGGTTACCAGCGCTTATGAAATGAGGGTTGCAAAGAAATAAGACCTTGAACTGGACTATCTGTGAAATTTCACGAATTCATTGACTGGGTGTCCGAGCATCTCGCGGTAATGGTACTAACGTTGACGGCAAAGCAACCCAAGCTTTGATCCGGTAAAATCAAATATAACCAAAACATTTTTACGGTATGGATGTTGCACTACTTCGTTCGTACGAACGTTGTTTTCCAGTCAATTTCCTTAGAGTTCCGTTTTAGTTCGGTAGATACGGGTGCGTAAGGATATTTGGAAACTTCCAGAGGAGACTTCATCCTATAAGTGGAGCCAATCTGTGCTGGAAAGCCGAGGAGCCCTATATGGTTGTTTCATTCCTGTTCAGAATCATCATCAGGCGCATCTGACGAAATTCCACGGAATTTCAAGTGAATAGTTGAGAACTAGAGATATCTTTCCTAGCGTGCTTGGTAGTCCATCCTAATAGACGTCAGAGTAACTCGCACCTTAGTGATGAAAGAACAGTGGATGACAGGACGGACTCAACAACCTGCTTGACAAGTGAAGCGTTACTGCCGTTCCTCGTGTATTCCCATCCAAATATCATGAGATATACCCTGTTGAGTAATCATTCTCAATTGATTTATCTAGATCTTACTGATTAAATAAATAACGAGAAAAGGATGACTTAGTTGTAGCGAAATCAAATAAACTATGTTAGAGTTTCAGTAAACGAAATAGAGGCCTTACATCCTAGGAATTAAAACCCACACTCCGTCCTAAACAGAGAGTAGTCAGCGTGTATTGTAGGAAACGTAACGGAACTTTCTGTGAGTATGGATCCTGATCTGATTCGTCCACTTCTACCGCACATTCTTTGCAGGATTAAAATGGCTGTCCTGTGCAGCTACACTTCCAGAGAACCATAGCGCCGTCGCCGCCACCACCGCCAACAACAACTGCAGAAACGTCAACCCACTACCCTGCTTGCAGACCAGCGAGGAGCAAGATGCCACAATAATTGAAGGTTATAGTTTACCTGCGCTGGATACACAGGACACAACAAGACCACCTTCGAGATCAGCTGCGGAAAATGACCTTGGATCGAACGAATCCACCGGCAGTCACAATCATCACTCACCTTCATCACTGTCTCATTCGGCCATTCCGACTAGCCCACAGTCTGTTGTTTCAAACAGCTCATCCCACACTAAAACGCGCCTATCCTATGCAGTCTCACCATCTCTAAACACGCCAGGTAAGTTGTTGCTGGATTTGTACTTGGCATGATTCGTATTTTGTTGTTCACAAAAATACGAACCTAGTCAAGCTGGATCGTTTTTTGCTTGAATCGTGCCCTACAGTTTTAGTATTACGGAAGGTAGGATAGCCTACGAGATCCTTTGGACGGAAATTCAGCTACAACAGTTGTGGAGCAATTTAAGGTTCGAGAGGCAATCATCCGAATTGGAGACAGATCGAATTTTGACGAAGTATGTCCCTCAAGAACCGATGGGAAGAAACCGGGTTTAACTAACACAAACTGCAAAATTTAATGACTAGTCGGTCACCTGGCTGGCAGATGTGTGAGTTCACGGACAGGCAGCATCTCTTGTGACAGCCCTACCTAGTCGTAACCGAAGTATCTGAACAGATTGTGAGTGGAGACAATCATCAACTGAGGTTCACACCGCCCGATGCTTCCCTGCAAAAGTAAAACAGTTCTACAGTGCTTCTCAGTTTTTCAGCATTGCTCCCTGAACTATTGTTTGATTGTTCACGTGAACACGCAAAACTATCTTTCCTCGGAGAAGCTTGGGTTTGCTCTACAGTTGATTGCATCCAAATGTGTCACTGAACCGTAGGTATCTTGGGGACTTGGGTGATTCACTTGTAGATCAGAGCTGGTATCGTTGACAGCTGTCTCAATCATTTGTCGAGATGTTCACTGAGACTGACTGCTGTGCCACAAGTTTTAACAGAGGCACACCATGAAAGCTGAGCCGTGCTAGATGTCACTGGATTAAAAAAACAGTGAAGGGCAACGAAAAGATAGACGCCATGGGCCTTCTCTCGATGCATTTTTAGGTTTATATTCAGATCATGGGAATCTACATTCTTTCCACAGGAGAATATGGGAGAAAAGAGAGAAACGTCTCATTCGAAATCATGCCAAGAACAGTTTCAGTCTGATGAGGTAAATCCCAAAGTATGTAAAGGTTTTGATATGGAAACACGCGTCTAAAGACCAACAACCGAAGAAAGGACAAACAATGGTGAATGCTCTTCAAGACGCGGTAGGCGCTAGCACAGTCAAGGCTCGCATATCCGGCACAAAGGGTCCGTCATACTGGGTCTGGTGTGAGATTAAACGGCAAAAATGTACATTCAGCGCCATGTACCACGCATAAAAGTGTCATAAGTACGCAGAGAGCCCACAATGGCAAGCAAACACAAGTCACTGACTGCGACCTTAGGAAGTCCCAGTCCAATAACAGCCTTAGCGGATTGAGGAAAGCAGATCCCTCGATAAGAGATGATCATCGGTTGGTGAACCAAAAAGTCGATATCACAACCGATGGCATGTAGGGCTGAGATTATGGCGAGGGAATGTTCATCAGCACCATACTTCTGTTTCTTCTCATTCCACACTATCACTCCACGCCCATCCGAGATTATGCTGACGTCTATTACAGTTGCACGGCGATCTCGAACAGCGATTAGGTCAGGTTTGATGAACGACGTAGAAGTAGGGGCTCTCAACTCCTCGAAGACGGTGTACCCCAGTCGACGGAGACGTTTTGCAAGTTCCCTTGCAACCCGATTATGACGAGCACATCTGGCATCATGCGTAATCCAGCAGGATTGCAAAATATGCACCAAACTCTCCGGTTGGCCACAGTTTCCACGACATAAGATCGTCTGGCCACCATGACCATGCCGAGCGCTTCTAACTCTCGTCCTAAGCAGGTTGCATCGGAGCTGGATACCCCGGATAAATATCCGTGGAAACACTCGTTCTGGGAATACGAGCCATCGATTCGAGAGAGGCGAAGTGACCAACTCTCGTAAACCGCGACCGTCAGCGCTGTTGTGCAGACTTTCACCCCAAGCAGCCACCAGCTCCTCCTTGGTGTTTACGCATGCTCCATGGACTCGGATCGGAAGGCTGAGATCCCGAACAATTTTGCCGAATGCGGAATCGTTGACCACATTGCGTAGTACTCGGCACTGAGTAGAGAGGAGCTTTTCCATACGCGTTTTCCGCTGCATCGGGATTGTTGCACTCAGACTTGGGATACCAAGTCCCCCATGTTGTTTACCGGCGTGGATGTAGCTGATTGGGGTGTCCTTCGGTAGACGTAGCCAGCCACGAATATATTGCCTGATGTAGTTGTCCAATCTTTTTAGTGTGTTCCTGTGGACTTGGCCGAGCACGAGCGAATATGTCAGCCTTGGTATCAGGTAGTTCCTCGTGATATCCATTCTTTGATGCGGCTTCAACGGGGCACGCGTCACTTCTTCGAGCAGTTTGAGCAGGTGCTGTCGGTGGTTGAAGACCCCTTTCCCCTTGGAGGTGAAGGGAATGCCCAAATATGTTACAGTGTCTGTCGGACCCAGAGGAGTGATTAGTTCCTCGGCAAAGCGAAATGGTTCGACTGAGACTGCTGTTGCCCGATGTTTCCTGTCCCCACAAATAACCATCACTTTAGTCTTTCGGGCGTTTATTTTCATGCCAGCTCTTCCCAACTCGACCGCAGCAGCTTCAAGCTTCTCTTTAAGGCGTGCCTGACTTTCTGCACACACGACCCAGTCGTCAGCGAAAGCAAAACCATCTACTAAGGTGTCATGGAACTGGTATCCCAGTTGCGGCATCGACAATCCAAGAACCTCATCCATTGCCATAATGAATAATAATGGGGAGAGTGGATCTCCTTGCCTCACACCTCTGTGGCAGTGAACCTCGGAACTGGGGAAAACTGCTACAGCATTCTCATAGGACTGTGCGATGTATCGAACTAGAGGTGACGGAGCTCCAAACGCCTTGGCAGATCTGACGATTGTGTCATGCGAAACCGAATCGAACGCTTTCGAGATATCGACAAACGCCAAGCTGAGGTTAGAAGCAGTCGCTGAAGAGTGACGAAGCAGGGCATGCAACAGCGATGTGGCTTCCAAACAGCCGTCTCGATGCAGAAATGCAAACTGAAGAGAGGGCAGTTGCAATCTACGACTCCAGCGATCAGCAAGCACCTTATGGAAGCAACGGACAAGAATGGATGACACGGAGATCGGTCTCAGTTGATCAGGTGAAGTCGGATGTGGGACCTTCGGAACTAGCGTAATACGGGCTCTACACAGATGTGGGGGACAACCCCCAGATAACAAAAATAAGTTGAAATACCCAGCGAGCACATTAGCATTGAACCGGCGGAGCGTCTTGGGTGTGAGCTTGTCCAGGCCTGGGGACGAATTGCCCATTAAACGGATCGTACGGCCAACTTCCTCTCCTGTAATTGGCTCGATCAAGCTCCAGTCGGATGGTACTACCATGCGACTTGGTCGGCTATCCGCGTGTTTTGGAGCTGAGAGCACTTGTTTCCAATACTGTTCGGCGTCCATAGGTAGGCCGCAGTTTCCTTTGTATAAATCCTTCCATGACCCATCGAGTACAGCAGACGCTGCATCTTTCCGTCTTTGGTGGTATAGAGTCTGGATGGCGGCGTAGTTGGCTCGGCGGATCTGCTTTCGGCTGACCGGGATCCGATGGGCTAACTGGCGGCGACGTCGGGAAACAGTTTTCCAGGTGTGTGGAAATGTCCTGGAGGCGTGGAGGTCCAGAAGCGACAGGACTTGCTCCGGTGTCATGATGCCAGACTGCAACCCTCGGGCAAATGCCAGAAGGTCAACACTAGCGAGCGAACGGTCAGCATGGGATTCCAAGAGTGACACGGTGCAATCCACGGTTTGTTTAAACCAGACGCTGTAGTCATCGGCTTCTGATGAGTAGGCCGTCGTCTGACCGATAGTTTGCTCAGGTTCACCAGATGATGATTCGTCCTGTTGTGCTTGCCAGTTAAGCACCCGTAACCTGGTTTTGATGCTGATAGCCGATCGACCAGGAAAATACTGCTCCAATCTCGTGAACAGCTCGGTTTGCGTGCCACAAGATGGATATAAATTGTTAGCCAGGCGTAAGAGCGATTGTGACTCTTGCTGGGACCAGCGGGTACCGGAATACTTCACTCGGCCAAGCTTATCTGCATTATGCTGGGTGGGGTGTGCGTGCCGGCGGTGTTGACTCAGGCCAATCTTCGTCGGAAAAAGGCGGGAACAATCAGCGCAGGCCAATTGGGCGACTGTGTTCGTACCAACACTTTCATTGTCGTGAACTCGATGATGGGCTACAAAGCCAGCTTTCGATTTGCAGCACTTGCCACATTCCTCACACGTGAACCCAACGAGTCTCTCCTGTGTACTGGTTGGAACTGGTGCGGAGGCGCCAGATGATTCGTAGTATACATTGTCGAAAGTAACCAGCACATTGAAACCAAACGGGGTGGTTGGCCCTGTCTGGAGTTGCTGAACTCTTAGCTCACCCAGACAGACGTCCAGGCTACCCGGTCGGCACCACGAGGAGGTGGTTCAGCTCGCCGACCACTATTACTACTACTACTACTACACTATATACTATATTATATTACTACAAAAGTATATTATACCATACTATCGGCAAGCAGATCGCTCGCAAATCCGCTTTTCATTGACATTCTGGGTGAGTGAGTTTACTATATACTATATTACTACAAAAGTATATTATACCATACTATCGGCAAGCAGATCGCTCGCAAATCCGCTTTTCATTGACATTCTGGGCTGAGTGAGTTAATTTCGTACAAGTTGAACCTTGGCCATATGCCGAATAGAATGCCGTGTGATGCACCCAGCTTCTGGTGAACGATCAGTTTTTTCATAGTTTCATATATCATGAAAGTTCTATTGCGTTGACTCATGTTAGTAAGTAAGGTGGAACACTTTGCTCCAGATTCAGACTTCCACTTCCTTTTATCAACAAGATAAATACGATAACTACACGTTTTTACCCTAATTCACTCGACAACGGACAATTTTTGTCACTATTTTAAGTAGGGTATGCTCAGTGGTCATGGCTCTTCGCATCGTTTGAATCTATCGACCAATTTCTGCCTCAGTAGTTTACAATCTGGCCTAGAATACAGTAATTGGTGCTGTTACGATAAGTCAACTTCAATACTATATTTCTTTTAACTAAAATTGTTCTATCCTAGTCCTCTTAGTGTTTAATATTTATTGATACGCTTTTTTATCAGATGCGGGATGCTTGAAACTGCGACTGGTTTCGGTTGGGAATACAGGCTCGAAAAAATCCGACCAATGGGATCGGTCGCCTCAGATGGATCACGTGAGTTGCTGAAAAATCAAAAGTTTCTATTAAAATATCATTGGCTGAACAGAGATTGTTCTCCTCACAAACGCAGTTAGATAAACCCGTCTATATTTTCATTGTCGTCTTCCCGATGGGACATGGTGCCAGAAGCTCTTACAATAATGTGGAAAGCGATAGGAACCTGAAGGAGCCCTTACAACGAGAAAAGGGTTAGAACACCGCAAGAAGTAGATAAAGAGGAGAAACAACGCAAAAGTGCGTTCTGTTGCAACTGTAACGGGTGAACGGTATCTTCGAGTGACGCGTAATACGAGAACCTCCGGGAGGGCAAAACAAAGTCGGAGCTGAGTTTCTCGACAGTAGGTACTCGCCCAAAACAATGATCCACTTGGACTACAAAAGTACGAACCAAATGAGCAAAGTGACTCCCGCGTGAGACAGTCACACGTGCACCAAGTAGACCACAATTGACTGTATGACCTCAAGGCCAAATGGATGAAGTGGTAAGGACAAACAAACGTCAGTTCATATACGCAAACTCAACACAAGGGGGGGGGTTACAAACAGGGACAGAATAAATGTGGGGAATTTCAATTGTCAACGTAATGGATGATACAGCAACACTGAGTGCACAAGTACTAATAGTCAGCAAAGAGGCCGCTACAAAATGACCGTCAATGTTCACTGGCAGACCAGATTGTGCGGCTGCCTTGAAACAATGTTGCATGAATGCAACTCGTACTACTGATGGTTGCACTTTTGAAAAGCGGAAGGCTAAGTTCATCCCGATTGGGCAACTGTGTAGCATTGATTTCCGTTCCTCTGCTAAGTATGCTATGGCGACAAGAGTCTTCAAATCGTTTCGACAATCCGATTAGACAAAAATCTAACATTCTATATGTTTGGTTCTCATACTGATTGCCGTTTTTCTTACACATCCACACGGACACCGCTGATTGATGTTCAATCCAAGCTTACTATTATCTCGTCAGACAAATAACTCAACTGAGACTTGTGTATATGATTCTGGATTTTCTTTCCGTTGATCATTGTCATCTTGAAATTTGTTCTTGTGTGTTGATAACATCAAAACATACTATGTTTGTCTGGTTCACGTGATTTAGGCAAGGACCCCGGGTTTCGCAGATTCGTGCTCCACGGACAATACCGAACCTCTTGGGGAACTTGAAGAAGGGACGAAAGAAGACTCTCCACCCAGAAAAAGTACGTTTACTGTGTTTATCGCCAAAATGGCCCCTTTTTGGGAAGGACTTTATCATTATTGGAGTATTTTTCAAACCCCTCTTTAGGGAGGACCTTCTTGGGGGAATTGATAATGTTTTTCGGTTTCGACTACTGAACATTCTTTTGATGGAGCACGAGATAACGCCAAACAGAAAATCGACTAATGCAAACTGCGCCTAATACGTATTGTCTTCACTCAAATCTCTAAAGTGTCATCATCATCATCATTGTCAGCTGTATTAACCGCGTACTCGTCGTACAGTGGTTGTAGCTGCCACAGTTTCGTTCACCGATGAGAGACCCAATCCTACTGAGTAGTACAAACCGATCGATGGCGAGCTATGCTGAGAACGGAACAGCTTAGATGATAAAACGCTCCGTTCTTTAAGAAGGAGGAATGAGAGTAGCGGGTGGACCACTGACGTTCCAACCTAGTTTCAGTTTGGCCACTAGCATTCACCAATACAATCTGGCCAGCCGAAAAAAAAAGAAATTGAGCACTACTCGGCGGAGAAACTATAGAAGGTCAACGTGAAGTATCCTTTCAGGGCAATGTGAGCATCTCGATATGGTCCTACCCATTTGTACTGCGTAGTGTCGTGACTGAGAATGGCTAAGACTACTCGGAATCCAGACATTTAAGTCTCTTCGGATAGGTAAACATCCCCAAACTCACGTGTGCTTTTTTCGTGTTGAAATTCCCTAATCGAAGAGCCACTGGACATCGATCAGGTGATGCATGCTTGAGGGACAGATTCAAGTGAATCGCACTGCTGATTAACCTTTCGAAACCGAATGGTGTGGAGCTCCTCTATTAACCGGAAGACTTGGGATTCAAAGTTCCCAGGAGATGCTTTCCAACAGGGATGAGACAGTCTTGGCGTGCTTTGCGGCTTTTCAGCAAGGATTGATTTTACTCGCGTGATAGAATCTGGACTGGAACTCCTCTCATCCATACAATAGAGTTGTATTCAGGATGAAGTGAAGCTTAATTTTAGAGTCCTTTCATGAGTATACCGTCTTATTTTACGGTACAAGTGGTGCTAATCGCAATTCGAGTATATTCTCAGTGTCAGTGTGAAGTACACTAGGTTGAAGAACCCGCTAACGTTGAATTCAACGACCAGTTGCGGGAGCCACTCACTATGAGGTCACGTAGTGCGAACTGAGATTTTGATGTGTGCGTGATGACGGTTCTCAATAAAGATGGTCCGTAATGCAAGATATTTAGCCTTCTCATTAGAGATTCATTTTTCAAGTGAACTGAGAAGCATTATGCATTCATCTCATCCCTGATGGGAATCATCAGCAGTGAGCATCTATGGAACTCCAATGGTTCTCGAACTTTCCGGCCAGTAGTTTAGCCACAAGTGATTGATCAGCAGTTTGACTAATCCACAATTAGACAAGATGTAGCACCGCTCATCCTCCAATCATGGGGTCCACATCATGTATTCACGTGTTGACTGGCTTCTCAAATGACGACTTGCCGGACGAAGGTTTCACTTGTCAAGTAAATTTTATTCTTTCACTTAGCTACTTATCAATCAAAGGTAGTGCGAGGAGACTTGGTTATTTCGATACGATACTTTGTCCCGTACAACTCACATTGCCTGATAAGAAGAGATGGATGAACGAAACGTCAATAGCCCCACTGTCCGGTACCCTCACACACCTACTACATAAGGCCTCCGTCCGAATAATGAGCCTCTTCATAGGGCATTAGTGATCCGCATCCATTCATTCGTCATATGGAATATTTTCGTCAATGCCCACTCCCATGAAAGTGAAAATCCATAATCACAGACGCCAACGACGACATACTCAGAAGCACTCAGTATACAGTAAACGATCGGTTCACAATACAGATATGATTTTTGCTTTGCGGAGTGAGAAATCCTGATAATTTTAGTTATGTGCAGATCAAGTGATCAAAGTTCAGGTTTCTGACCTGGTTGGATCTTCGATAGTGAACGCTTTTTGTGGACGCTACTGAAACTCAACTTGAGCGGTGGATCAATAATTGTTCACTCCATCAAAGTCATTCATCACGGCGTCCAATCGTCTGAGACAGTTTGAGTCCAGTCATCTCCACAGTCTATGAGGCTAATCGTTTGTGGATCATAGACATTATATTTCAACATAGTTTCCAGGTGAGCATCTGGCAGTAATGCAATGTCAAAAACACTAGTACGCACAGTTCCCAATCGCGTAGGCTGTCCAGCTCGTTGATGTAAATACTTAGTGTAGGTTTCTGGTTGATGGAACTTCGGATGAATTCCTTGCCACGTTCTATTCAAATGCAAAAAACTTAAATCCGTCATATATCTTCCATTTAGTTGTAAGGCGAACAAGAGGCACAACAGGGAAACCCAGCCCGGAACGTTATAATTTCCAAGAAAGTCCACTTCACCAACAGGCCGTCAGTCGATCCACACCAGAAAAGTCTCGAACAAGCGTACCACGTACCAGGTACTCCGAAATGGACCAAGGATCACAGGTCAAATCATTGAGATCTTGCGTTATAGCTTCAAGACAGCAATCGTCGTCTTCATCGTCACCAAGCCTACCATTATCATCATCATCATCGCAACACCAGCAGCGCTCAGCGAGTCTCAAAGAATTAAGCAAACTTCAAGCTAGACGCCCAACTATGGATACCAGTTTACGCACACCTGAGGGACTGTACAAGTGTCGAATATGCAAACGCCTTTTCCCCAATCGTTTCTCTCTGACCGGACACTACAAATCACATTACAATTCCAGCCAGAAGCCATATAACTGTGACGACTGTGGACAGCGCTACACTTCTCCAAGCAATCTGCATTACCATCGAGCTCGAAACTGCCCGATCTTGAAGCTGCGTGATGTCAAAAACGGAAAAGTCACGCCGAAATCAGACAGGAGTTTTAAGTTGATTCAGACGAAAGCAATAAAAGCGGCCGAACGCCAGGCACTGTCTAGGACACACGAAACAAGAACAGAGGGGATGACTGCATACGACACCCTTGCCACTGAAGTGCACACAAGCGCAGTGTGTCGTCGTTCCAACGCAACGTGTCAGTCAGTGAAAAGAGATCAGCCTCTTTGCCCCAGACAGAGACTGCTGTTAGAATCACCTGACAGTCATGAAGGGGCTAATTCAAACAACCTATGTAATGCAATTCCCCCGCCTATGCAACAAGTCGTTGGTTCCGACCCACCAAGAATACCATGTATAGCTCCATTGAGGACGGATTCCTCGGTCCCGTCGGCTTTCAAGTCGAATATCCCAAAGACTCCGTTTGAGCCACCTCCTACTTCAACTCAAGCGCTTGAAGAATCGCCACAATCGAATAATTCCTTATCATATTTACATGAACAACTCCGTCATTTGTTGGAACAGGCTTGTCAATCAGATGAAGCACGCCAGAAAATTTTAGCCTTTACATCCCTGGCGCTATTATCTGCTTTAGGTCCTCTCTCCAAGCCTGAACAAGCTGAGGCAAGTAGTCTACCAAACTCCGTGTTTGAAGCGCTCTTTTCGCGCTTTCCTGGATTGCTCAATTCACCGGAATGTGGAACACATGTGTCAGCTAGGGACGCTGCGCACAAAGAAGACCTCAGGCAACGAGAACCTCCCTCAACCAGTGCCAAATCACCTTTGTGCACCAACAGAACAAATGTCGCGCAATCCCCAATAGAACACAGGCCAGTTGAAAAGCCCAGTCCCGGCTATATGTGCCAGCACTGCCGCAATCCACAAGTATTTTCAGATCTTACAAGTTTTGAAGCTCACCTATTTCTTGTACATAGTAACCGAAGCAGCCGTACTCCGAATTCATCAAGCGGACATTCTTCTTCTCCTATAACTTCGAGCACCACGTTCCAAGCGAACTCTCAAGGTCCTCCGGTTGGATCGAACGCAAGCAATCACGAACAGCCCACAAGGCCCACTAGCAACACACTAGGGGCTTCTCCGACGTCGTTCTTTTTGAAGTGTTCCGAATGTGATCAGCCGTTTTCATCCTTCACCGACTGTCAACTACATTTCACCAAAATGCATCAAAGCTATGGATTACAACGAATTTGAATACAAGGAGTCTTAGAAATCCCATATTCACTTGTTGAATATCACAATTTTGTGGTCGACGCGGAAGCACATGGTAGGTCAATGCTTTGGATGGACAGGCACCTGAGAAGCGCCACTGTAGATAATGCATTCACTAATGTATCTAAAACTGCGCCATACGGATTGCGGTTTCCTTCTTTCGAGGCTGATAAGACCACTCCGAGATGTTCGTATACCAGCTGAAACTGTACAAATGTTGAATTTGCATTTTTCAGTTTTGTTTTATCTTCTTTTTATCCATTCCTGAATTGATTTCTTCTACTTGCAACGAAAAACGAGAATGTCTTTATGGCCTTATTTCTCTAGGTCGGAGGCGGAAGGAGCTTTCTGTGTTGTTTTTGCGTTTTAGATTGTGTCGATGAAGTTATTGACTCGACGGAAGGACTACTTGGCGAAACAGGCGATTTTTAGACGCCACTACTAACAGTATTCCGGTGGATACTGGATTTTGGGCATCTTCGTAACATATTCGGTGTAAAATTTAGTCAATCTATGCCAGACAGCTTGCTAGTTTTGTGCTAGGTTCACCTAAAAATGACAGGCTGCTAGGTCCGAGTCACACATGGTTCGTCTTTTAGTCCGTCTCTTTGGTTCTCGCGAACAGGTTCCACAGTGGTGATCCAGCGTCACATTTTCGTTCACTGATGTGGTCCAAAAAGGAGCTAAGACGAGGTATTGGAAGTCCGCACAGCAAGCCGCAAACTCAGTTCCAGTTTTTCTGCGCGGAGGAATGTTGGAGATCTCACCTGGTGGGCACAAAAATAACGGAATATACGTCAAGTCATGTCTAAAGTCGGCACGGTTTCATACGAGTATAATAGGGTAGAAGCTTCTTGGCGATCTGCGTCGGAAATTTCGGAATGGTGAATTAGCAGATGGGACTTGTAGGTTAAATGTTTGGCCCTCAGAGGACTGGTACAGTTGTGGGGGTTCTCAAAATGAATACAAGTACATTGGATCAAATGGTACTGCATGTACAATACAGTATTGTTCATCCTATCCCTTTATCCTTCATGTTGTCAACCCTTTCCCTCATCGTTAGTTTCCGGTACTTTTCTTTCATGAATGCCTCATCATCATCACCACTGACAGCATGACATCCATGCACAACACGGATGCTTCATTGCCGTACAACCATGACTTATTTGAAAGCCTTATTGTAAAGAGAAGAGTAAATGTGGATGGGTAAGGGACTTAGTGCTAGCTTACCTCTTTCATGACCAGTTTGTTTTATAATGATATGAAAGTGTACGGATGCGAAAGCAATAGCGTTTCTCAGTAGGTAGAAGTCGAAAAGGAATTGTGGTGAGCCCTAATCAGAAGAACTATGTAGAAACCAGATTATCTCAGGCAAAAGATTGTCCAAAATTCAACAACCCATGTAATTGTGGCGTCAGTGTAGAGTCCGATCACGTGAAAATATGATTTCAACTGATGAGCTCCAGTAGCAGATCTGGCACTGCAATTGAGGCACAGAATGTTTGCACGGACGCCGAAAACAACGCGATCAGTGCTTTACCGTGGTTGCGTAACAAACAGGGATAGCGCGTCAGAGTGCTGATAGGATGAGTAGACCGAAATCGCCAACAGGCAACAAAAATTTAGAAAGAAACAGGCAACCTATAACCTATTCCAAGCCGCTATTATGAGAATGTACACTGGTGGCCTTTTGTGCTGGATTCAATGACTTGTTGAATTAATGACTGGTTGGTAAACGCGGCTTTGGGGAAGAAATTACGTGAAACATAGGAAATATCAAAACCCACTGGGTGAAGACCGTTTGGTCAAATGGGCGAAATATACGGAGCGCTTCAAAAATGTCATATTGGTAGTCGTGAAACGATTACCGACCACGGTAGCCTCCCAGAATCGGTGGCCTGTACAGATTTGATCGGTCGTAAACCACCCAAAACAAGCCGATCCTTTCAGCAAAAGTACGGTTGATCGGGGTCGCCCACTGTGAACTCTGACGAGTTCTTTCGAAAGACACTTTCAGGCAACAGTGGAAATGTGGCATGAATTCAGGGCAAATAATTTCCACCCCGTGTTTGCATGGTTGTGCTGATTGTTGATGCCCTTCACACCTGAGGCATCTAGAGGAACTAATCGACCTCACTATTCCCTTTCTAACTGGTCTTTCTTACGACAGGGACACGGTCTTTGTGATGGAAGTCACAGGCCTGTTCGGAACAGAAAACATGGCTTAACGGTGGAGTGCTGTAGGTCTTCGCACGTTATGGACTGGGACCGAAGTGAACTGTTGCGTTGTTACAAACCCGCTAAACATGGCGAGCAGCCGACCTGTAATGGGCGCACTTTCAGGCCGAACAATCTATGACGTTCGTTTGCCTACTGTACACTAGCGCTAATCTCTGATGCGAGTCTAGGTCAGTAAAAACATGTACCACTCCATTCCGACGCGAAAATCAGCTGTTTTCCTGTGATTTTCCAATATTCTCTTGTACCTTCTTCATAGAAAGCATTCTTCCATAAGATCACACGCCAGCAAGCAAGTGCTGAATACCTGTAAAGTGCTTTCGCTGAGATTAGCGATACGGTCTACTCAACACTAGCCATGAGGTCTTGCAGTTCCAGTAAAAATAGTACAGTTGACTCCCACTGGGTCAGAAACCATCGCCACATTAGCGGCAAATCCTCACCGTGTTCTAAATACTAGACAAGTCTCGAGTTACAACAGTGGAATGTTGTCTGACGTTCTCAAATGCTTTGTTCAGCCTGAACCACGTCCCGCGACGCAGTTCTGTGATCAGCCAACCTAAGTTGCTCGTCGACACCTCGGAGAGCGTCCTGTTGGCGCCCTTGAAACTCCATACTCGCTTAAGGAGCACCGAGTGCTGGTATATTAAGTACTCCAGACATTGCATAGGATGTGAAACGCAATAACTTAGATGCCAGAAAATATGCGTTCCGATGTATGGCGAGTAGTCCACCACACTGGTGTGTCACTGGAACCCGATTTCCAGATAAGGCAGTGAAAATTTTAGCTGCTGTTGGAATCAAACTGCCGTATGCTACCACAAGACAGAACACAGCTGAATGTTACGATTTACTGAACACCGCAATCAGACTATTACTGCCGCCATTCACTTTTTTTAGGTTCCGCTAGTCAGACTGCATCGGTCCGTACGGACGGATAGAGTAACGCAACACCTGACAGCTAGAGGCGCGTATTCGTTTGAAGTTTGGTACACCGTTGATAGTGAAGAGTTTCGGCGCGTGTCCTTACTGTGTTGGATAGATTGGGATACCTATGTTCGTCAGTTTACAATAGCGACGAAGTCGGCAGTCCTAGAAAATCACGAACGAATAACTGAACAGGTAAAGTACTCTGTATCTGTTAACCGATTCAACTGGGAGTATTGCCCGCTAAACAGGATATTGACGACAGACTTCTCAGCCGTGTATGACGCTCTCGGAAGCGGTCGCTGCGGTGTTGTCTGCGATGAAATGTATCCGCTTACAGAGGTTCAGTCGTGCGCCCAAAATCCTGGCGATAATCCCCACCCTCGTGGCATACTTGAGGGATTCCGTTAGAGCACCGTCCCAGCAAGCAACAGACGGCCTCCACGATTGGTGCTGAAGCGTTTTTAGTCCTATTGCCAAGCTCGGCAGGCAAACCAACGACCAGATAGTAAACCCGAGTTGCCTATATTTCACAACATTCCTGTCCACTGTCTGTATATACCACCAGTGAGTTAACTAAAAGTAAGCTAGGCCAACTAATTGGACATTATGACTCGGTGAATCCACCAACCCCTCCAAGTGTTAAACGATGCTCCACGGCCTCATTATCCATCAGCGCCATCGTTACGTAAAGCTCACCTGGATCTCCTTATATCCTGGCAATTCTCTGAACCCATGGGGACCGACCATTCTATGCCGGAATCGGACTGGGGGTTATTTCTCACGATAAAACTCCCATAACCACAGAACCTGATACAAATCCACATGTACCATTCAGTCAACATAGACGAGTTGGACGTAAAGTTGAATCACCATTCCCTTGGATCAGGTGAACGTGCAAAGTAAAGAGGAGCTTCAAGCAGGCTGGCCAAGATGTTTTAAATTCGCACAACCGGCAACCGCATGCTATACGATTCGGAGGCCGTTTGGTAGTTACTGCGAGAGGTAAGCGCGTCTACATGACGCTCGGACCACGGCTCAGCTGAGGCGTTCGAAAAACCGGTTCCCCGGAGAAGCCCTAGAACTTCTTCGTAAAAGCTAATGTTTCCCGAATGCCCCCACAGCATACGCTTAATCCTCACCACGAATGCCGACCTCATGGGCGTCATCGTAAACTCATAAAAATGATATTACTTACGGTTGATCAAGCGAAAGACTTGCTAGTGGGGAAAGCAAGCGGACCATAAGACCTGGTCACTAGCACACACACAGCGTGTCGGATCCGGTTACACTGAGTAGCGTGGCGCGCCCAGACGGTATAGATGACGCTATGCCATGCCACTGATACAAATGTTGTAAACCTGTTGTGGAAATCATGAGCCACCAGCTGTTTTCCTGTGATTTTCCAATATTCTCTTGTACCTTCTTCATAGAAAGCATTCTTCCATAAGATCACACGCCAGCAAGCAAGTGCTGAATACCTGTAAAGTGCTTTCGCTGAGATTAGCGATACGGTCTACTCAACACTAGCCATGAGGTCTTGCAGTTCCAGTAAAAATAGTACAGTTGACTCCCACTGGGTCAGAAACCATCGCCACATTAGCGGCAAATCCTCACCGTGTTCTAAATACTAGACAAGTCTCGAGTTACAACAGTGGAATGTTGTCTGACGTTCTCAAATGCTTTGTTCAGCCTGAACCACGTCCCGCGACGCAGTTCTGTGATCAGCCAACCTAAGTTGCTCGTCGACACCTCGGAGAGCGTCCTGTTGGCGCCCTTGAAACTCCATACTCGCTTAAGGAGCACCGAGTGCTGGTATATTAAGTACTCCAGACATTGCATAGGATGTGAAACGCAATAACTTAGATGCCAGAAAATATGCGTTCCGATGTATGGCGAGTAGTCCACCACACTGGTGTGTCACTGGAACCCGATTTCCAGATAAGGCAGTGAAAATTTTAGCTGCTGTTGGAATCAAACTGCCGTATGCTACCACAAGACAGAACACAGCTGAATGTTACGATTTACTGAACACCGCAATCAGACTATTACTGCCGCCATTCACTTTTTTTAGGTTCCGCTAGTCAGACTGCATCGGTCCGTACGGACGGATAGAGTAACGCAACACCTGACAGCTAGAGGCGCGTATTCGTTTGAAGTTTGGTACACCGTTGATAGTGAAGAGTTTCGGCGCGTGTCCTTACTGTGTTGGATAGATTGGGATACCTATGTTCGTCAGTTTACAATAGCGACGAAGTCGGCAGTCCTAGAAAATCACGAACGAATAACTGAACAGGTAAAGTACTCTGTATCTGTTAACCGATTCAACTGGGAGTATTGCCCGCTAAACAGGATATTGACGACAGACTTCTCAGCCGTGTATGACGCTCTCGGAAGCGGTCGCTGCGGTGTTGTCTGCGATGAAATGTATCCGCTTACAGAGGTTCAGTCGTGCGCCCAAAATCCTGGCGATAATCCCCACCCTCGTGGCATACTTGAGGGATTCCGTTAGAGCACCGTCCCAGCAAGCAACAGACGGCCTCCACGATTGGTGCTGAAGCGTTTTTAGTCCTATTGCCAAGCTCGGCAGGCAAACCAACGACCAGATAGTAAACCCGAGTTGCCTATATTTCACAACATTCCTGTCCACTGTCTGTATATACCACCAGTGAGTTAACTAAAAGTAAGCTAGGCCAACTAATTGGACATTATGACTCGGTGAATCCACCAACCCCTCCAAGTGTTAAACGATGCTCCACGGCCTCATTATCCATCAGCGCCATCGTTACGTAAAGCTCACCTGGATCTCCTTATATCCTGGCAATTCTCTGAACCCATGGGGACCGACCATTCTATGCCGGAATCGGACTGGGGGTTATTTCTCACGATAAAACTCCCATAACCACAGAACCTGATACAAATCCACATGTACCATTCAGTCAACATAGACGAGTTGGACGTAAAGTTGAATCACCATTCCCTTGGATCAGGTGAACGTGCAAAGTAAAGAGGAGCTTCAAGCAGGCTGGCCAAGATGTTTTAAATTCGCACAACCGGCAACCGCATGCTATACGATTCGGAGGCCGTTTGGTAGTTACTGCGAGAGGTAAGCGCGTCTACATGACGCTCGGACCACGGCTCAGCTGAGGCGTTCGAAAAACCGGTTCCCCGGAGAAGCCCTAGAACTTCTTCGTAAAAGCTAATGTTTCCCGAATGCCCCCACAGCATACGCTTAATCCTCACCACGAATGCCGACCTCATGGGCGTCATCGTAAACTCATAAAAATGATATTACTTACGGTTGATCAAGCGAAAGACTTGCTAGTGGGGAAAGCAAGCGGACCATAAGACCTGGTCACTAGCACACACACAGCGTGTCGGATCCGGTTACACTGAGTAGCGTGGCGCGCCCAGACGGTATAGATGACGCTATGCCATGCCACTGATACAAATGTTGTAAACCTGTTGTGGAAATCATGAGCCACGGCGAACACGTGCTGTGTGACCAAATTGAGCACGAGTGGTGTAAACATAGCACAAACTTGTGGTCACAACGCTCACCTCGTTGGTGGGTGTAACTGATACAAAGGGTGTTGCGTCAGGGAGAATTCATCTGACGTCCTGTGGACAGCCCAGGAAGAGTGAATGGATGTATCAGTTGCCAACACAAATAATCGGCCAACGGAGATTGAGGAAACCAACTCTCCCGATGGGACAGAAGGTTGACACACGACCCATAGACGTATATATGGTGAACCTAAGATCTTCGTAAGGCCACTAGATGAGGGCACTGCGAATCTGTTTCTGCGTGGTTGTCATTCAACAAGATGATCGTAGTGACTAATCTCTTGTCAGCCAGATCAGGGAAACTGAGTGACAAAATTACGTTTTGGACAAGTGGACTAACTAAAGACCAGTCGAAATGTTTGCTAGGCTTATGAACACTCACTACAACAGCGCCTCGCTCGTGTTGAACGAAGTTTCACATTCCTGATTTTTTTGCCTCTCAGGATACCGATTGAGCATACCATAAATTTTTCCATTTTCCCAAAATAAAGTGAAAAAGATGCAAAAGCTAGGCAAAAACGTTGTCTTTCCTGTTAAAGGAGCAAGTATGTGCGTGCAGAAAAAAACAGCAACTCAGAGGAACCTCGTCTTCGGTGGAGAGATGGTCAGGGAAGAGCGAAAACTTACAAAAGTGGCACTAAAGCACACAGAGACAACAGGGAGGTAAAGTAATGGAAAAAGTGATACATTTGCGAAGGGGGCTCAGTCGTGCCTTTTGTCGCGAAGTAGAACAGCTTAGCTGTAATAGGGTAAACAACAACAACAAGAGGAATGTGTGTGTGTGCAGACCAAAGACGCTGGTTTCGAGTTCGTCTTGCACTGACAGAGGACCAGAAAATGATAGCGAGCCATCACAGCAATTGCAAATGAAAGGTGATGACCAAGGAATGGCCAGAGGAAATTACATGATAAATAGAACAGAGCTTGGATGACGAAAAAATCAAGTCAGGTGACTAGGTGATATCTTCATCGTCACCGCCAATGGTCTTCTTGAGTTTCAGAAGCAACGAAGTAATCCAAGGATCGAGACGGGTGATGTTGTCGTACTCTTGAACCGCCGCTGTAAACGCCTCCACGTTTTCTTGTTCAAGAGCGTCTGATAGTTTCTGAAGCACAGACAAATAAGTGATGACTGTCGGTGTATCATATTGAGGGAAGGATGGTACAGTCATGAAGAATCCAAGGGTACCAGGAAAAGGTGTATCCTAACTGGAGCTCATCTGACAATCACAGGGAGGGGTAAAACAGATCTCATTACGACGACGACATGTGCGCTTGCCGATGAGTGAGGACGAGGTTACATTCAGATCGTACACTCAACCAAGTAGTGTCTGGACAGCGTAAAATGTATATGTCACAGAATCGACCTTCACCCATTGAGTAAGAGGATGATGCCATACTGACTACACGCATTGAGTCAACTATCATAGTGAGAGCTCAACGAGCATTCTGGTGGTGATCTTCACGCGCATAAATTTTTCCATTTTCCCAAAATAAAGTGAAAAAGATGCAAAAGCTAGGCAAAAACGTTGTCTTTCCTGTTAAGGAGCAAGTAACCACTGTGCAGAAAAAACAGCAACTCAGAGGAACCTCGTCTTCGGTGGAGAGATGGTCAGGGAAGAGCGAAAACTTACAAAAGTGGCACTAAAGCACACAGAGACAACAGGGAGGTAAAGTAATGGAAAAAGTGATACATTTGCGAAGGGGGCTCAGTCGTGCCTTTTGTCGCGAAGTAGAACAGCTTAGCTGTAATAGGGTAAACAACAACAACAAGAGGAATGTGTGTGTGTGTGTGTGTGCAGACCAAAGACGCTGGTTTCGAGTTCGTCTTGCACTGACAGAGGACCAGAAAATGATAGCGAGCCATCACAGCAATTGCAAATGAAAGGTGATGACCAAGGAATGGCCAGAGGAAATTACATGATAAATAGAACAGAGCTTGGATGACGAAAAAATCAAGTCAGGTGACTAGGTGATATCTTCATCGTCACCGCCAATGGTCTTCTTGAGTTTCAGAAGCAACGAAGTAATCCAAGGATCGAGACGGGTGATGTTGTCGTACTCTTGAACCGCCGCTGTAAACGCCTCCACGTTTTCTTGTTCAAGAGCGTCTGATAGTTTCTGAAGCACAGACAAATAAGTGATGACTGTCGGTGTATCATATTGAGGGAAGGATGGTACAGTCATGAAGAATCCAAGGGTACCAGGAAAAGGTGTATCCTAACTGGAGCTCATCTGACAATCACAGGGAGGGGTAAAACAGATCTCATTACGACGACGACATGTGCGCTTGCCGATGAGTGAGGACGAGGTTACATTCAGATCGTACACTCAACCAAGTAGTGTCTGGACAGCGTAAAATGTATATGTCACAGAATCGACCTTCACCCATTGAGTAAGAGGATGATGCCATACTGACTACACGCATTGAGTCAACTATCATAGTGAGAGCTCAACGAGCATTCTGGTGGTGATCTTCACGCGGCTTTTGTTGTGAAAGCAGTGCTGACTGAATCTGTGCCGTGAAACCCCCAGTGAGAGACCCGCCTAACAAACATACGTGGATGATTCTCCCAGCACCTTACTGTTCAGTTTCACTAAACCGGACAACAGACTGTTCCACCGAGAGACTGGGAAGTCTATCAAAAGGACACAGCACTATCAAGTGATGGACTATTTCATCTAATACCCCCACATTATCCATTCGAATCGGTGAAACGGTGGATCAATTAGTTTCGACCGCTAATGAGTCTGTACAACGTTGACAACAAATTATGAAGGTCAACAACCGGGTAAACACGCTCCAAATAGATCCGCTTTATCTCGGGGCTTTACTGCGACGTGGTCAAATCAGAGCTTGCTTCCATAAAGTTTATTAGCTGAGGCAAAAGAAGATAAATGTGCTGACGTTCGTGTGTGCCTACCAAGCAGAATCGGTGTTTGGTTTTATTTGATTATCTTGTTGCTTGAGGCCTAAACAATGCGCCACCCGTGTGGCAGAAGATGCATGGGCTAAAGAATAACGACCGTAGCGACTGGAGGTACCACCATTGCTCTCAACTTGGTCACTCACCACATATGGGAGAAGTGAGGAATGAGGGTCTATTTAGATCGTGAGCGGTCAGAATGCGAAACAGCTATGGATCAGTAACTCTCAGATACACAATGCGATGGGGCGAGGGAGGGTAAAATCACGCACCTCAGAAGTGCAGTTCGGTGGAAAATTAAAAAAGAAGACAGCAAATGAAAACTCCTCTGTGACAATGCCAGAAACACTGCGTTCCCTGCACCTGCAGATATAGTGAAGTTGAGAGGCCAAATTAGACACATCGATCCCGAAGATATCAGTGATTAGCTCGTGAGATCTAGTCTCCTTCATAACATCCGCGGTCAACTTAATGCCGTGGAACCAAGGAAGCATCCACTGAGAGGTCGACTGGAATCCATTTGGCTGGATTTCCTACCCGGTGATATTGATTACATCAGTGTAATTTTTCAAGCAAATCGAAACCATTTTTGAGTTGGACGGAGGGGAGCAGCTCCAGATAGCCGTCAAGACAAGGAAAGAACACGGACTAGCTGGTGAACGTAATACATGAAGAACGTTTGTTATCAAGTATAAAGTCACCTGGATACCGACCGTCCAAACGTATCCACTTGACCATTCAAAGCTACGCTTTAATAAACCACTTAGGATTGATATAAACACAGTGATGGGTAAACGGTACAGGTGTGAACAGCGGTTATTACCTCTTTGTTCGGACTACAGATGAGTAGCATTACGTCCGTTCATTATAACGGCTTTTTGTTTCCTTGCTGCTCGTTCCCCGGGTTTTTTCTCCTGCTTAGGTTCTGCTTATTCTCTAGCAACCGACGTCAAGATTTTGTTGCCTGTCCATCTTCACTTGCAAGTTACTATCGGCGCTACCTATTCTCAATTGTCTGCTCTGACGGGAGTCGAACTCAAAGCTCCTCCGATGGCAGGGGAGCGTGTTATCCGCCAATTCAACATCTCAGGAGGCCCTATTTTTCGTATTTTTCGTATAGCGCACCTGCCAGATAGCCCTTCTTGCGATTTGCTTCAAACGGACCTAAGCGCGCAATCCGATTTGGCACGTGACACAAGATGCTGCATCGCACCGTCAACCAGAGACAGCTCCTTATCTCCCGAACGTACTGATTATTTTCCGCGCCGTTATCTCTTACACGACCGATTTACACTGATTAACTGGCCGTATCTGTACGTTCGTACATCATTTGCTAAGTACTTGCTATTCCTTCGAGAAAGCCCTGCTGTGTCACTGACCACTTTTCTGCTCCTGCCGATTGTGCCATCATTGATTGAACGTTTTGCCTAATTCACTATGTTTATTAACCCGTTTGTCTTAGAATCAGTTCTTGGCAGTTCTCAGTACATCCTGTATTGCCATCGTCCGTCCATTCCTACTGCCCACTGCATACGAACTGCGTATAGTCCGATAGCTTCAACCGTCCTGTGAGATCCTAAGCTGCTCGGATCTTACGGGTATCTTGGCACTGATTCACAGAACCCAGGCACCTGAGGGCATTTTGTTTTCCCAGTCAGAAGTAGTAGAGTTGTATTAGACTTGTCTAACTGCTTCTGCTCCTCTAACACGGGCAAGTTTGTCTATGCAGGACAGTCGACAATTGTTCACCAAAATATGGTGAGTACGCACGATCCAAATCGGTGCGCCATGCTAATAGTGTGCGACGTGTCACTGAAGCTAGAACGACTACGTTTTCATCCAGATTCTTCGGCTTTATTTGAAACGAAATAGCTTCTCTTACGGTTTGCATAATCGAGTAAAAATTCACAACTTCCAAGGGGTACGTGTTCTTTACATCTCCTCGAAATTCCTTCTCAGTTGTGGAATCCACTTACAGATGGCGAGGAATTTGAGTTGGTTATATCCGAAAGCGACCCACTGTCTAATAGGACAGTGGTGGTCGTAGGGCACTTGAGAAGACATGATCAGTTTGTTAATCACTGTAAAATGTGTCATAGGTTGCCCAAACTAACTGACGGTCTTTGCGATTGAGTTGTCGCCCGTGACCGGTAGGGGGAAAATCGAATTTACATGTCAGCCACATTTTCACAATGAATATGGATACGAACCATGATGTTCCCATTGCTATAAATCAGCGGTTAATTAAATGTGATAATTCTTGCCACAGGATTTGTTCACCAACAAATGGCGCAATCTGGAAGTTCAGCCACATAGCTGCACAATGTGTGATGAACAGAAGTACGTCATTCTCACTCTCAACCAAAGGGTTCAGAAAGTTTGAGAGCCGAAAACCTATGGTTGGTTTAGGATATGGAACTACCAGGAGACAGCGTATTGGCCTTCGTGTCGTGATCTGACTGATAAAGCAATCAGAAGAAGTAATTCTATGATATTTCAAGGGTCATGATATAATCCTCTGGGCATGATTTATTTCATCATCTCATTGATGTATGCTGGACGCACCGATGAACATTAAGATCCGTTAAAGCCTAACCAAAATATCATTTAATGGAGCATTCACGACAGTGTCAAAGGGTGTGCAAACTGTATGAAGGTTGACAGATTCTTCTCAATGAAATTGATGTGAAGTTATCTGAGGTGTGCGGAAGTCGAGCGGAAAATCGCATTCACACGTCACCCGAATTTCAGTGACCTGGCACCTGTCCTGAAATGTTTCTATTAGGCGGAACTCTGCGCGAAAACCACCTTACCGATCGGAGTTAGGAACTATGACGGCCGATAAGGCAAACGCTCATGTGATTGGTCAGAAGATCGGGCCGCCTACCGACACACCATCAAGGCGACTCTGGTCGGAAATGTGAACCCAACAGCCAATCGTATTCCAGTATCCGCCAAATGCCGGATGCCACTACCGCGTACAGGTGTCTGGATTTCCAGAATATTGCTGTTGCATACACTTTGATTAAGATACACACGCGTGTGCACTTAGCGGCTCTTCTGCTGAAAACGCTAGCTTGGGGATCAGACAAAGCTGAGTTGGTGCATTACTTACCAATACACCTCAGACTATTCTACAATACCCACAATTCGTCGTGATATTTTAACTGCCAAGCCAGTTAATCGGAGCCAGGATGAACAATGTCAACAAACTGGGTATCGAGTATTTTTTACGCTGTGGTTTCATTTGCTCAGCTGTAGACTGCGCACGACACCAACTTACGGACTCAGGATTGTTCACGTATCATTCTACTAATTGTTGAGTCAGAATTGACAACATTTTCAGGCCTCTGTTGGACGGTTTTGTGTTTTTCCGTGGGACACAGTGGTCTCTTTGAGGGGATCCCCATTAGAAGGAAACAAAGACGGGGGAACTATTAAGACGATTAGATAGTACATGTTAAGGCTAAAATGCACACGTTGGAAGGGCAAACTAAATGCAGATGAAATTGAATTACGAATACCGATAAGATCATTTTTCAGCTGATGAGAAGCCAAGGTCACTCCCAGTTGTACCCAAATCAATACCCCCAGACAGTTAGTCTGTAGGACAGCACAGTGTTAAAAGAACATAGTGCATGTTATGCACACGACCGAGCACCCTTCTAAAAGCAAAACGACATAGCGTGCTACAAACAACATAGCCATCAGTTTCCGACTACAGTTCCTTTTTGTAATGTCCGAAGGGTCCGCGAACCCACCCGCACTCTTTCGGCAACTTCGCCAGTCTGTTAAATCGCCACTCGGGGGAAACCGTCATTGTCCTAGGTGTTGATCTACATTCCGCTAATCTGAGTCCTCCGCTTGCGTGGTACTGTTGTGCCTTTGGCTTGTACCATGGCCTGGTTAGACGGAAGTAGAGAATACGATCATCAACTCGATAGAGTATCAGCGTTGAGTTTATTTGAAAGTTTTATTAACAAAATAAACAGACGACGTGTGACTTTCAACTGCCCACCACGGTGCTCAGCTTAGTTCAGTTTGAACAGGGTCGATTTAACATTCACCGGAGACTCTCAAATCTTCCGCGTGACCGTTCACTAGAAAGCACAACAACATCTAGGCCTACAGTCCTATACGATTAAAACAGGTAGCATTGGAGAACTTGGGAGCTGGCGTTCAGGCAAAATACGTGCACCAGAAGTTCATTATTTTACTGACTGTCTGACAAAAGAGAAATAAGATATTTTCCTACTGTGAGGTTTACAGCGGCCACCTAATTTTGACCAACTGGACCAGCTTCTACGGGTTCCAGGAGTGCTAGGGGCTGGGTTATTATTCAACACCAAAAGGAGAGAAGACCACTTCAGAAATAAGCGGACAAATTAGGATGAAAACAAAACCTACCTTCATCAGGGTGCATTCACGAGAGTCAGCAAACATTGGAAATGACTCCTCGAATGTTTTTAATGCCTTCTGACCATTTATCAAATCCACACAGAAGTGACAGATGGAGGACTTGAAAAGATGCTCCTTAGCTCCGTATTTGAGTAATTTGTTTTCCATCGACGCTTTTCCCACCTGAAAATCCAGTCAGAAAAGACTCGTGGAGAAGCAAGTGATTCTGGATACGTCAATCAAACCATTGCCGACTTATAGTTTGTGGATGATGTTCATGAGTTATGGCTACAGAGCAAGTGCGGCATCCGTTCTCAAAATGACCAAATAGTGTCGAAAAAATCGTTCAGTTGTACGACCCCGTCGGTGCCTAGCTGCCATACTACCCAAAAGAGGCATGAGAGCTGAGGTACCACCAGGTTTCCCAAGCCTAGACAGTCCGGATGTCCGGGTTGGATACGTAGTTTTACCAGTGGATCATCCTTACGGTATAGAGAATACATTCGTTGTGCAGCAACATAATTTGCTCAGGATAGTCTGGAATCACTTTGGACTTTCTGGAACAGGGGCTTCAACAAAGGCGAGACCGACCGTGAAGTGTCCAAATTTTTTATCGACCTTGTGAGTAGTACGGAAAGGTTTCTGCTAAACTCGATGAAATGTTGGACGACTGAACCAGCAAACTCCAGTAAACTGAAAACCCAGAGTCAGGACTTAATTCTTCAGGACAATGTGACCTCTTCATGTGTCAAGCTGAAGACCATAGTTACCCACAATTCGCTCTAGAAGTTTGTTCTGAACGAGAATAAACATGGAGTAAGAACGGGCGCTCTCCATACTAGCCACAGACTCCATATAAAAGTTTGCCGTAATTGTCTGTACTCAAAAACGTCTGAATTACAGAGTATGACTCAAACACTCGTACCCAACCTCTTACCAACACTACGCTGTAGACGGTGAGGAGTCAACATTGTGGATTTTGTCCCTCACACAAGGTGAACCCATGTTGGACAGCCAAGGATTGCTAAATCCTGTCTACTTTTGAGTTATTCACAGTACTGACCGGTCATATGTAGGTGAATGACGTATTGTTGAAGCTGCTATTCAGACGGTCTCGAGTTGGAAACATCTTACAGATCCACAAGACGTATGCTGGTGATGACTGATAACAGGTATGAAACAGTTTAACAGTGTTTTTCGGTTCTTCTACGCAGCCGACCTTCAGTTGCAGAATGAAATGCCTTCCAGCACATAGTATCGACCATAACCCACAAGCAACTATACGGAAAACTCTTATTCATCCATCAACCCCTGAAAAGTTCAACAGGGTATCAGCACCACACAGTTCAAACTGGGACTCTAAAGATGTTGATGACCCCGAACAAGAGCGTGACAGTGTTTAAGCAATGGTGGACTTGTCTTCAAGCGATGATAATTCGTGGAAAAATTTTAAAAATACAAAAATCCCACCAGAAGAACTAACATCAGAAAAGGAATCATTTAACCTTCAATGGGAGTAGTCGTCCCTTATGGGAAAGACCGTGCTATAGGTGGTCGCTGCTAGGGAACGTTATTCAGGAGAAGAGTAGCCTCTCTCCAGAAAGGTTTCAAAAAACGGGCAAGGACAAAGAACTAAAGCCGAAAGTACCTCTTCGAAGATATCGGCGGCTTTGCTATACTGCCCCAAAGTGGCGGACAACTGGGCAACCATGAGTTGACATTTCATTGCCGAGCTATTGGACTCCTCACCCTTGAAATAATCGGCCGCTTGTTCATAGTGCCGAATAGCCTGCTCCAAGTCTACCAGTACGGTCTCGTAGATCTCCGCAACTGTCATGTGATGCTTCGCTGCTGTTGAGAACCGACCCATTTCTATCAGAGTAAAAAGATAAACAAACCATTTGATCAGGATGTATAAAATACAGGACAGTCATTGAGAAACTTAGCTGAGGCAAAGAGAGCGGTTTCGCTAACAACTGTAAGACACGAAACCTCAGGCTCAGTGTCGAGTACACAGAAACCACCTGACTATCATGAGCAGTCAAGTTCCCCGACAAAGCTAAGCTGATCAGTATGACAAATAGTACAAGGAGGTCCCCCAACAGCTGTTCAGAGAAGAAACCAGAGCTATTCAAGAGGGAGGGAGAAAAGTGTCATGGCACAGCATGACGATAATCGGGGTCAAAAAAGGAGTACATGTGGAGATGGGTGACAGCCCAAGACAATCCGCAACTATAAACTAAGTTATACGATAGTGCACTACTTATAAGGTAGTTGAAAATTTTTCGACAGCCCACGGCTGGTTTCGTCCTTCTTGGGGCTCATTAAGTAGGCACAGTCCTCGAGTTTCCGGTCGTGTGCTTTCAAAGGATTTTCAGCAACCTTGTGAGTAGTGCATCACGTATATACATGTACCGCGATATTTCGAATATCGTACCAACTGAAACATGAGACGGCCTGAAGCAGCACATTCAGTTGCCCGGAAACATTACAAACGAGAAATTCAGCTGGGCTCCAGGAGAGTCGCTCGCAAAACTAAATTTGTTTGCAAATGAGTGTACGTCGCTAAGTTACCGTGGTTTCAACTGCTATGGTTTCGTTCAACAGCGACAGCCACGCACTGGAGACAATGGCTTAATCAGTTCATTGAATTAGAGTTGTTACATACCTTACTAGGTGCGGGATATGAGAACTATTCACTGAAGACAAAAGCTCTTGTGCATGCTCATCAGCGAATGCGCGATTGAGTTGTATATGTCAGGCTCATCAACCACTGGTGCACCTCATTCCGGGAAGATTATATTTGCCAACAAGACAGTTGACCGGTGTGGGATTACACCATTCGTTGTCAAGTCAGCGTCGTTTCCGGCAGAGACACGACTGGGCGAAAAGTGTTTTACGAGTTAAAAGGTTCTATGAAGTATGGAGTTCACAGTCTAAATACCGTCCAATTGATCCTCTGCGGAATTATTTTTCCTGAAAGCCATTCGATATAGCTTCACCATACGGACTTGATGTTTCCATTGGATTTGTGTGGCCATTCGGACATATGAAGCGTCAAATGTAGAGAATTTTGAGCAACTGCACGTGGCGGTTATGTGTCTGCTTCGCAAAGTAGGAGATAGCACTGCTGCAGTGTACATTCTACTGTTTATGGCTAGCCCGATGTCCAGTTAACATCAAAGATGTAGGGGACTTGGGAACGCCATCCTGCCCTTACAAACGAAGATTTATTCATCTGTTCAGAATAGCAGTGGGACGAAAGTGAAAATGACTAGCTCACCTGTGTGTGATAAGGATAGAATAGAGTGATAGAAAAGTATGAAGACAGTGCATGAGAACCGATTGAGAGTTTCATGGAGTACCATGCGATATATTAAAACCACCATCTTGAATGTGAACTACCAAAGTAATTCGCATAACTATGATCATCTGGCTCTTGCAGATTTCGCCAAAAATTGCAAATAAACAAGAGATTCGTGTAGTAATCAATTATTCGCCGGAAACAGTGCGAGACCGGATGATATCCATAATTTCCCTTCTTGCCAAATTCTAAATGAGTGGAGTACAAGCGATGCACGAAGAGAGGAAGCAATGTATGGTCCAGTCACCTGGCGAAAGATTAATCAGATGTCTTTCAAACTAAGCTTGTATGTCATCCGAACAACGATGGCAGTAAGCATGAGTGTGGCTCAGTGAAACTAGCAGATAATCCACAACATGAGTGCGTTGAATACCCCCCAACCAGATCATAAGTTGATCAGATTTGAAAGTTCTGGGTATCTTTTCACTCGTTTCAGACAGATCCAGTCAACTTCTTTGGATTAATTATCATCACTCACTCCGAGTCGGAATCCAAAGCAACACTGAAATCACCTTGGTTCGCACTCTCCGAAGAAATCTAAGTGTGTTGATTGGGTGGATGACAGCATCTACTTCCAGGATTGTAGTAAAACTAGAGTGAACAACTAAATCCAAAAGATACTGATGCATAAAGACCGAAGCAAGTCAACGAGAAAATGAGGAAGAAGGTATCGAACAGGGCTCCTCTTGCTGTAGGAATTTGAGGCAGTCCATAAAATTTGACGAGGGATGAAGGTACCCAATGTCGATACAAACAGACATCCCACTTTCCCTTGATTGCAAGATCTGGTTCCAACCGATCATTATCTGATTTTTAAACCCGAATTTGCTTGTTGTGCACGGCGCCTTGAAGGTGGTAAGACATCATGTGTTACAGGCTCGAATCCGACCCGTTCCCATGAAGAGGCGATAGTTAAACATCGCTGTGTAAGTTGGTGTGATGTTCAGAGCATTTTGGACTTATAAAATGCGAATGCCTCTCGCATTTGATCAGAAGAAATTTTTGGTTTATCTTGAATACGTGGGTGCAGTAGTAACACTGTGAGCCAGGATTCCGGCTCCTGGGCTGTCTGCACCACAGGAGTCAGTGGAACCAAAGAAAGTACAGAGACCCAAAAAGATAGCCTAGCCAACCTAATTATGGCAGGTGACTGTGAATGCATCATCCTCTCCGCCCAATGGATGGGTCCAGTTTTACGCCGGCTCCAGAAATTGATCCAAAACTGCCCTTTTAGCTGAACCCTGAGGACGTCTCGGAAACAATTAGACATGACACATGAAACGCAGCGATCAAACTTCCACAGGGTCCACCAACTCGGTAATTAGTATAGACCATTGTCTGTCACGACAAGATACACGGTAGTCTAGAGAAAGGATAAAAATTCTCCTTGATCTTATCAAAAAACGGGACAAGCGTAAAAAGTCCGTTAAGGACGATCCCGTTAAAATGCAAGTGGATTCACGTAGATCCTTAATAGAGATGACAAAATAGAGCCAAACCTGAATTTGAGTAGAATTCGCTAACGAGTTATTAAACGCCGAGGTGCTGTGAACGGGGTCACTTGATCAAGATGACTTGTAGCCAACACATATCAAACTCAGGGTGGTAATGCGCGTGAGAAAAAAGGCGGAAATATTGAGTTGGTTGCAGTTGCACAGAATTCCAAACCATCATCAAATGGGAAGGAAACAGGTAGGATACAGAAGCAACCGGCCGTTGTTTGCCACGGCAGGCGCACTTCGTTCAGGCAGGGGTGCGAACCTGTCAGGTCTCGCGTCCTTTTAGCAGTGGTGCTAACAATACACGATTAATATAAACTTCACGGTGAACATGACATTGAAGGACAAGCGGGGCACGCTGAACGATGGTTAGCGGCAAGGGCGTCACTCACCGGTGTATATTTCAATGGCTTGATTTATGCACTCTATGGAGCGCTGTGGATCGACTTTCTTAAATGCAGTAGATGCATTCACGAACTGTGTGGCCGCTTCATGCTTCGCCTTATCCTGAATACACAGTCGTGCCGCTTCAAGAAACGCATTCCCGGCTTCTGCAAAAAGAAGTCAACTGGAACCCACAAAAGCCCCATACCAGTCCAATTGTGCGCCATCTTGTAACAGTTGGCGGCCTTTTCGTACAAGGAGACCATTTCTTGAATTTTATCCCCACTTCTAAAAATCCGGTGAAAATAAGGGAATAATAGAATTTCACCAGTAAAAAATCGAAATAAAGACTAAAATCGCCATTACTGAATAACGAACCCTGAAATCAACTGCAAATACGATCCAATTGTAAACTGAACAATCAAAGTGGATGAGATCACATTATGTACGAGTAAATGCATTCGGGCAAAAAAGTATTAAATAGCAGCCGGAGGAGTAAGATGGCATCACCGATTAGTTGGATGCCAGTCCTGGTGAAATCACCAGTGAACATTGCCAGACAAAGAACTGTTAAAGATCACTGCATCTACCAACATACCGCATGTTTCCCTTATTCATATCGTGCACGACTATACATATGCGATGCGGTTGTTTTCGTGTCGTTGATTGAATCGGCGCATAGCTACTGCGAATGCAGGCCAGCCAATAGTACGAATATTATGAAACGCTGCGATTATGTCGCTGACCAATGTCATCAGCTAAACTTGGAACTTGATCATGTTTGACTTTACAGAGTTGGTTACTCACTCACAATATGCAATCCCGTTAAGTGAACCGCAAATGCTCTGGCATACAAAATAATACAATCAAATATGGGTTAACTGAGAAGATTGAAACAGTAGGGCGCACACGTCAGTGGTGAAATACCGGTAGCTGGAACACTAGACAACATCATCCTAAAAACGGCGAAGATAATTTTCACATCTAACCGATGATCCAACAGGATAGCGTTGTTACAGAAGTACACTAATTTGCAAATCAATTTGGTTTTCACGAGATACTCAACTGAATCTCTCGTTTATGATATTCTACAATTGAATGTGCTGCACACAGGCCGCCTCATGTTTCAGTTGGCACGATATTCGAGATATTGCAGTATATTTTCATAAAGGAAACTACTCACAAGGTTGCTGAAAACTCTTAGACAGCCCAGGACCGGTTTCGCCCTTCTTGGGGCTCATCAGGTAGGCGCAGTCCCCGAGCTTCCGTCAACCTTATGATCGACTTGAACCCAAATTGCACTGTTTTTGAGAAATACACTCATTTGCAAATCGATTTGGTTTTACGAGAGACAACTGAATCTCTCTTTTATGATATTCTACGACTGAATGTGCTGCACACAGGCTGCTTCATGTTTCAGTCGGCACGATATTCGAGATATCGCAGTATATTTTCATAAAGGAAACTACTCACAAGTTTGCTGTGAGTGGGCTGTCGAAGTGTTTTCAGCAACCTTGTGAGAAGTTTCCTTTAGGATAGTGTTGTGTTGTTGGGTAAACACTGTTCCGTGATTTTTCTCTCTAAACTTCTATTTCCATTTTCATCGTCTGCTGATCTAAGAAACAACATGTATGGCTATGAAGAAAACACCCACCGAAATTAGTGTCCGCTGATTGCAAACCAAAACCATCAACCATACAACTGGAACTGAATAGGGACTCAAGAGCGAATACAAAGTTGCTGTAATGTGCACCTATGCTTCCAGCTCACAAACAAACTGTGAATGACGGATGATCGTGAGCAACAGCTGATCATACACATGGACACAGAAGGCATAGCTTCCCTCTTGTGATGACCTATACCAATTAACGTTTCTAATAGCGGTGCAAATCACCTGACTCCAACTGCTCTGCCGTCATCCTCAAGGACAGCAACATCAGTGGTGGTGAATCAGGGGGGACCTGATTCTAGCCTGTCGCGAGCATTTTGAGGTGTCCATATCCCCAAGCACCCAATCAATCTGGAGAGAAACTAACAGTACGAACGCTACTGACAGACTAGCCGCCATTTCTTGCAATGTCTGTGGCCAAGTGCAGAAAGAGTAACGGGGACTCTATCCTAGAAGGCATACAACACCAACCTAAACTCTTCGTAACCTCTTTCACACCCTTCTACTAATCCATATGTTGTCCATCCAACGGTTTCGTGCCATTTCGAAGGAGGCATGAAGAACAACACTCGTCTCGGTGGACGGTGTTTCGGCATGCGCGAAACATGGCCGAGCCATCATAGTCGATGGTGCTGGATGTTTTCCGCGGTTGAAGTACTTGCCACACAACCAAATGGTCGTTTTCTAGCTACCACGTTACGAATCTATATATATATATATATATATATGTATATATATATATATATGCATACATCACACACATCATATACATACACACATATCATAGATTAATTAATTAAACATTGTTTCATGACCCTCTGGTGCTAAACATAGGCCTATGGTGGTCGACTGAGATTGATAGTAGAGTCGTTCTTTCTACCAAGACTATTGGACGACATGTAGCTGTATGAGAACGAACAGCTGAATGGAGTTCAAAACACGTCTTCAATTGACCCGAAGCTGCAAAAAGTCCCTCAATTACGGGTTTATCCCTGACCACAATCTCACGGTCTCCATTATATGCTAAAGCCGCAGAGAGAGAGAGGGAGAGAGAGCAATATGAACTGGTGCCCTCCATAGCGCTCGTAATAGTCAAAACGGTGAGCAAAGAGTTTAAAAAGGATATCAGTGAAGTTGGTTGGCTGTACTATCTGCAACTAAGTTTAGGGAGCTTGGTAGATCAGGTAGATCAATGCTAAACACACAAAAAACTTGTTCTAACTGCGTTCTGATTCAAGTTGACACATAAGTACACACCAATAACTGCGGTCACCCGTGTACCACAATGATCTTGCGAAACGCGGCATTCATAAGGCATAGCTACCAGGATACAATCAATATCGCCTATCGGCAGACGAAAAACTCTAAAATGGTTATTATTGCAAAACCTAAAAAGTCCGACTGTGTTGCATTCAGATTCGTCTACTAAGAACAAATTATCACAGGAGTGAAGCATCAGTGTCAAAATCGATGCTGCTGTCTCCGATGATGATTACTTCTCGCATTGTTGGCTTTTTTGATAAGGACGATACCCATGACGCACTGGTTGCCATACTTGTATTTGGTGATAATAAGAGTTTGCGCAGCGTACTTCTAAATGCCAGCTGAAAAACACAAGCCAACGAGAGCTCATCAAACTGGACATCAGCATTATCGGGGCAAATAGCTGTGTTCAACCTGTTCTCTAACTTCGCCAAAAGTGCACTGAACTCGCTTTGAATGTGTAACCACTTCAATCTGTGTTATCTTCTGAAGGGTTAGGCGAAAATGCACACTCAAAAGCTTTACAACTAGGTGTAAGGGATAAGAAGCAACACCATACACCAACATGAAAAAAGCGTTTGATCCATCTTACCGGCGCCTGTAAGAAGAGTATGGGGAGCATCAGTTCTGTGGATAGCCACAGCAGGGTGCATCGAGTACTGATAATCGAATGGTTTGTAATTTGTGAGTTTTTGAGTCAGAATGACATAATGTAGTCACATAGTGAACCCACCCATTATCACAGCCACGCCCTGGATCGCCCAAAACCAGGCATTACGAAAACGGGGTTGTGCTCAGCGCTTCTCCGTGAATTCAAAAGTTCCTTGATGAAAAATCAAGTTCAACAATTTGTTTTCATGTGGGTATCAAAGACCATGATAAAGGAACCTATTGCTGCCGGTAATTTGGGAAGTAATCCTGTAAATGATAACAGGAACATGGCGGGGAGCACCGGAGGCGGTCACTGTTAGAACGGCAGTCTCGCAACAGATGTACGCTGGAAGAGTATTTGACGGTAAATCCACAACAAGGTACAGGAAGGTGCCACGTTTGTCCCTTTAAAAAGCTCACCCAAATTTTAAAGGGTAGCCAAAGCTACGCTTAATGATGGAATCATACCACTTGACACTGCTTCCAGGAAATAACAATGGTCGTCCTTCTCGAATTGAAAGCTTCCTTTGACTCTGTAGACCGTCAGACCCTGTTGCAGTATCCGTGGAGCAAAGGTGTCCCCTGTAAATTTTGGATCCTCCTTAAGGCGCTGTACGCCAACTCCTGCAGGCATGTGAAGGTGTACGGTAGGCTGTCGCCTGAGTTTACTACATCAATTAGTGTCAGGAAAAGCTACCTTCTTTCACCTTTCCTCTTCAACTTAGTCACTGATACGATTATGGAAGACTCCCTACGAGTCTCTGATGCGTCTGGGGTCGAAATGCTCCAAGAGCATTCGCTCACACATAACGAGTATGAAGACAACATAGCCCTTTTTAAATCTGATGCCGTCGTAGTGCAAACACTATTAAATAATCTAAATAATCCTGCTTCACGGATTGGCATGCGCTTCACACCTGCAAAGTGTAAAGTGCTACTGCAAAACTGGATAGACTCGAACCCTGACCTCATGATTGCGATGAGCTGATTGAGGTAGTAGACAATTTTACCTACCTCGGAAACCGTATCTGTCCCGGTGGTCTAGCCAAGGACGATATTTCCATCTGGATTGGGAACGCCAGAGCAGCCTTCGTAAACCTTCAGCAGCTGTGGCGTGGGCATGACATCGGCTTATCTGTTACGAGTCGAGTTTACAATCTGCAGTGCGCTCCATATTACTATACGGGTCAGAAACCTGAACGCTGCGCGCTGAAGTAGTCAGTGTTTGGCCACTGATGTATTCGGAGCATTGACCGAGTCTGGTGGGAACGCCGGAGCAGCAATGCTGAAGTACGTCGAACGGTATTGGGAAGAAATTACCCATCTACAATAGATGAACTGACCACACTCCATAGGTTGCCGCCTCCCTGGATGGGGACCTCGAAACGAGACACATAAAGAGTTAGAGATATTGTCAGACATGGCCCAGTCACGCCCTCAGTGGCGCTCGTGCATTCGAGCTGTTGCCCTCAGTGCATAGCTCCTATCCCAACCTCTCCAATGAAAAAACGTCAGAGACTATTTTTGACATCCATCCCCTACAGCTAACATATCTCGGTCCAGCCTACACTGCAAAAGTTTTCACGATGAAAACTTCGGGCTTCTTTTATTTGTTTAATAGAATCACCGACTCAATGTGAGTAGGCGGTGCCATTTCTGGAATGGATCTCCCAATGAAGTGCAGATGAAGATAATCGAAGCAGTGAAAAAGCCGCCAGTATCATTTGGGTTAAGTGAACCGTTTTTAGCTTAGAATGTTTGGCAAGCATCTGGAGGTTCTTCTTGGAGTGCACTGAGTCTCAGGTCTGGTGAAGCCTGCGTATTTTGAACCAGGTAACGATGTCACCGTATTGGTGCTGAGCATGAGCAGTAGTGGCGTGGGTGTTTGGTAATCCACAGACATACTTCCATTCACTTTGATCGTGATCGTTTGCTTAATCAGTCTTCTAGGTGTCCGATACCGCATGGATGAGAGGAGGCTATCTGTTGTGTCTGATTTTGCTCACCGAGAATACAGAAAATAGAGTCAACCGTTGGAGGTGGTGGCCTAATCAGTTCATTGACAGTGAATGGTCCTATCTGACAAGATTTGGACTATGAAGACGACAGTGTTGATGCAGGAACATCGCTGGCTACATGACGGCCTTACCTGTCATGGTAATGAAAGATAATCGTTTATCTGTAACCCCCTTTCGGTGTCTAGCTGCCATACCACCAGAAGGAAGCACGAGGGCCCAGATACTGCCAGGTTGCCCAAGCCTAGACAGGGGGAGTTGAGAGTCTGAGGTCAGATTCGAACCACGGACCTTCCGGTCAGTAAATTCGCGATCTCAACACTGAGCCAGTCATGGTCACTGACCATTAGTTCGTCTAGTCCAACGGTCCCCAGTTGAAGGGACGGAAGTCACCAACGCAACCGAATTGAGTCATAAATGCTTTTATGCTTCGTTGTGAAGCTATGGTCCTACGAACCAAGCAAGGCTCTGGCCTAAAAATGTAACCTGTGGAGTGGAACCAGCTGACCTGTCGATGGAGAGTGACATTTCCGGAAGAATACCTGGCGTACCTCAGCATTTCTGAACTGATGTTCCCACCACACTCACGCAACGCTTCGGAAGTGCTGATGATCGGACAGAAAGAGTCATCGGAGGTCTTCCACATGCATCTGCCATGAATTCAATCCACAAAATAGAACATATCGGACAGCGGCATTGTTAACTCCTTCCATTATAGCAAAGCTGATATCGTATAGACGCCACCAATACTGGAGGCTAGCAGATGTTACATTGTCCTTTCCGATCCGGGAAGTAACTCTATCTTTCGCCGGTCCACCCGGACTTGAGCAGCTGTCCTCAGAATGATTGTGGTAAGGTAGCACTAAGTCCCTTCCCCGTCCACCTTTACTCTTTTCTTTACAATAAGGCCTTCAAATAAATCATAGTTGTACGACAGTGAAGCATCGGTGCTGAACACTGATGTCATGCTATCGATGGTGATGATGAGCTGTCCAGATAAACAAACTTATCTGTTACAGTGAGCGGTTCACCTGCAAGCACGAGGTTTGAGTTTGGTTTCTTCCAGTCTGCATTAACACTTCACACTTTGCAGGTGCGAACCACGTACCGAACTGTGCAGCAGAACTATTTGGATTATCTAAATAGTCTTCGTTCCTGAAGGGTGAGTAGAGAAGTGCAATATCATCGGCGCACTCAATCATGAGAGGGCGCCCCCGAGGTATTCCGATTTCCGAGGTGATGGAGCTAGGAAAATAAGACTCAGGAAAAACACCAATAACGAAGTTAAAGAGAAAGGGAAACAGATGACACTCCTACCTGACGCCACTGGGTGCGGTGGGGGACGATATGGATGTGTTTAGAGTGCGGATTTACAGACGGAAGGTCCGTGGTTTGAACGCAGCCGCTGCATCTCGACTTCTCTTGTCAAGGCTTGGGCAACCTGGCAGTATCTCAGCCATCAAGCTACCTTGCTTCTTTCTGATTGTGTATTCCCAACAAAAACTGATCCTTAATCAAACATTATGGTCCAAGTTCAGACGATTCCCAACTTGCTATTTTCGCCAGTCATTGTGTAACTGGACAGTGAACAGGACGACGCGTTCCAAAGCCATCAGCATGCCAAACCGATAGTGCACGATTGCCAAGTCAAGTAGGTATAGCTGGACAGTTGAGCCCTACACTGCATGCAAGGGGTCTTATGGTGGCCAACATCACGCAGCAGGCGAATCTTAGACAAGCGCACATGACTAACCACTGCTAACCATTGTCCAGCTAGATCTGTACAACAACGAGGATCTCTAGCACCGTTGTAGGCTTAACAACCTGGAATATCCAGAGTACTGGTGTGGGTCCCTTCTGTGTGGGTACAAAAAAATGCATACATAGAATACGATAGGACATTTTGAATCACAACAGTACTGTACAATGAATATGAAGTAGAGCCGAGATGGCTATGGAAAACAATGTTTAGCCTGACAGCCAAAACACTCAGGGCGGTGGACATGACGCATGCGAAAGATCATTTGGTGGACCGAACCACACATGAGACAAAGCCCATTCGGAAATATATGGTCAGCAAGCGCAAGGCATTATTCAGTTTGGTCCACACAACGATGGTCACGGAAAATCGTTTCCAGCACCGCTTTAGATTTAATGCTTCAGAATACCAATGGAATTCAGGCGGGACGGAAAAAACTTAGCAGTTCAACTCCTTGGTGTCCGCTCCTAACAACTTTGATGTACGTTACCAATGAGTAGAACCCAGAATGCATCTGCGTGGCATTCTGTGGGTAACCATGATTCCGTCTACAGGATGACCATTGAAAGCCACTTCAAGCACCATCGCGTGCTCCGTACACCCAGTTTCCCACTGCGCTGGGACATTGTGGTTTTAGTCACGGAAAGTCACCTCTGGCGCTAGCGGGATTAGCTATCTAATAACCCCAAAAAACTGAGACAGATCTGTTAAAATTACTTTGTCCGTAGATGTTTCGCCGACGAATCACCGTTTATCAGCCAGTGACGAAGGTGCGCAATTTCATCACCAGGCACAGGTTCCACTTCATCTAAACCATCTTCTCGAGGATATTGAGGGCCACACTAACCTCAACAATATACGAGCTCATCTTACGGTCGATAGTAGAATCAGAAGATAGTTCGCGCGACAGTCCGCAAACCCCGTTCAAATCTTGGTGCACAGAGAAATGGTGGGGAGCATATCTCGAGCCGGCTGATCGTACCGTTTAGTTGTAACATCCTTCTGGTGCCTAGCTACCATGCCACCCGAAAAAAGCACGAGGGCTGAGATACTGCCAGGTTGCTCACGCCTAGGCACGGGTAATCGAGATGCAGAGGTTCGAGCAACCGACCATCCTGTCAGTAAATTTGCGCTTTAACCACTGAGCTACTTGAGGCCGGTTGATATAAGACGAAAGTCCTCTTCGCATTGATGCTAAGGCCAAACCGCGCAGCAGCAGTCGAAAACCTATCACTTAAACTCTGTGATTCATCATGCGTGTGTCCGAAAACACGGGCGTGAGAGCCTTGGTCCGGCGGGCCAAACTCCCCAGACCAAAACGTCTCACACCAATAAAGTGCATTCTCCAGAGCCGAAAGTGTTTCCACCAACTAGCCTCCCAAACCGTAATTTGGCGTTCACCTGCCGTGAGTAAAGCGCGAACATACTGGCCGGGAGGTCCATGGTTTGAGCCCAACCTCTGTTTCTCGACTTCCCCTGTCTATGCTTGGGCAATCTGACAGTATCCCAGTCCTCGTGCTTCCTTCTGGTGGCATGGCAAGTAGGTACCGAAAGAGTGCTACAGCTAAACGATTCTTTATAACCTTTCTCTCAGACAGTTCACCCGAAGAAGTTCAGCGGGTACTCGCCCGTTGATTCATCAGTCTGTTGATGTGTTTGCGTTATCCAACACTTTTGCGGCTGAGATCCACTTCAATTACTGTCAACATTCTGGGGATTTGCAGTTGATGTGAAGCTTGGTTCTCGAAAGAGCTTAAAATTCTTTGCGTTGCTGCTGAGCAGGGAAGGCTTTGAGCTATCAGCTCCTTCTTTACCATTCGTCCTCAATGCGCTGAAGTTCCCAGTTAGGTCACTTGGAGCAGCTGTTTTTTGAATTCGCCGTTCATAAAGGCAAGAGATTTGGCATCTCTTTCTTTCGAGCTATCAGCTGTTTTATATGTTGACTTTTGTCCTCAGGTCAATCAGGGTGCCTCGAGCGCAGTTGCCTGATCTCGCTGATTGCCGCCATCATCATCTAGTGCTTCAAATTGTGTAACGTTTTGTTAGCAGGATGGACGAGTGGAAAGCTGCCTGTGCGGAATTCAGTTGATGCTGCCTCACAGACCTGCCTTCCGGAACTTTGAGATGGTATACATCTTTCTGTGCTCACTGATGCAGTTGGCTTACTGTGGCTAACAAAGCTGAATTTGAACTATGCTCGGATAAGCTGTTCCCCTGTCTGTTCCACAGGGGTGTTAGAATAAGTCGCATGATGAACTAGTGGACTATAAAGTATTGGAGCAGGTGAGTGGCCGCTGCGTGGGTGAATCCATGTGGCGATGTGATGCTTTTCGCGAAGGGATATCGCGTCAATGGCAGCAAGCGCATGGAGAGCGCAAAGTCTAAAACATCGGTCTATGTTGTTGTTGTTGTTTACAGTTCCGATACAACGGCATCCGAGGACCTGTGGTCACAGTGAATGACCTCAACCGACAAGCGCACTGAAGTATCCCATGAAGAAAATCCTGTGGGTTTTGGAGAACCAACCAAAGTAGAGTATTAATTTCGGTATGGAAATAGTCCTTTCGGTTGTCTGCAGGGCAAAGTGATGGAGAGTATGCACTGATCAGAGCCACAGTTTCGGTCTGTCAATCTCAGGCACGATGAACTAAAACGTGGATTGGCTTTATGAGCTTCTGTGTCAGGCATTTTCTCGGAGCGGTCGGACAGGGCGTCATGAAGGAAACCTGGGGGCTGCGCCCACCTGACATGCCAAAAGAAGGGCGAAACCGGCTGCGGGCTGCCGAGGGGTTTCCCGCAAACTTTCGAGCCAGGAAGACACCATGACCTTGTTGTCCTGCTGTCGGGTATGAGATCTAGTAGAACGTGCATCAGGAAGCAGCCTCTCGAAGACTTTCTCGGTCTGCCAACCGTGATTCTTCGAGAGTCACATCAACTCCGTGCCCGTTCAGTCCTGTTGCAACCAAAGCCGTGTGTGCCACACAGGATGGGCGATCTGATTGTTCGATCCGGCACGGTCTGGACCCTTTGTAGGCCGAGCGAAGCGCTCTTCCAAAAGACGCAGTCTGGGTAGTGAGACTCTCTGGCCTTAGAAAACTGTGCTTTAGAATGGCCACACAAAGCCTCGGAATTTTTATTGACAGGAGTCGTATTTTTCCGACCGTAGCTAGTCAACGCGTTTTCAACCACGATCAGTCCCACACCAAGGCGGCGTCAAAGCTCAGGATTCCTTTTACTAGCCTCTTGTTCGACCGGAAGGACAGTGGTGCACGCCTGCTAAGTAGTAGACACGATTTTCAGCCAACGGTCAGGCGGGCAAGACAACCATTGTGTCTAGAAAACAACCTAATGTGCATGGCATCCCAGGACGGTGGTCAGTCATGAGGTAGCAGAGGCTCATCTAACACCAAATTACCGAAGTGAACTAGACTGATAACCTGATGAAAGATGGTATATGTTTTTCACAGGCTAAAATGCTTTAGAACGACTTGTTCTGTTTCAAACAGGGTTATGGCAGACCGTACTGGAAACAGATGTATGACCCAGTTGAGTGATCCCGGTAAAAGAGGCATGTGTGCATCAATGCACCACCTGTATGAGACATGATGACCGAGCTAAGCCTTTTGGGATTGTCCCAGACCTGCTACGACGTTCATCAGGCGGATAGCTGCTACAGATGACTAGCTGGAAGGACAAACAGAACAAGACGGTAGGCCACACAAAAAGTATTCGTGGTGAACCACGTGGGGATAACGCAACATTGTGATGAGTAAATGACATACATCCAATTATAGACCTAGTACAGGGCGAGATGGCCCAAGTAGTTAGAGCGCGAATTTATTGACCGGAAAGTCCGTGGTTGGAATCTGACCTCCGCCACTCGACTTCCTCTGTCTAGGCTTGAACAACCTGGCAGCACCCCAGGCCTCGTGCTTCCATCGGGTGGCATGGCAGCTAGGCACCAGAAGGGTGCTACAGCTGAACGCTATAGACCTAGTGCGTAACAAGATGTCTTATGACAACAATATAAAACAGTGCGTTTAAAATAAGGTTGAGATGGTACTGAACACAAAAGCACGACCCGGTTACCCGATTCAGGGGTTTTCAGTGGCGAACCACACAAAAATCCCATAGGCTTGGACGGTGGTTCTCACCCGGGCGACATAGAGGGCTACATATCCCCCATACACTCCACGTGTGTATGTATAGGCGGGATGAATGCTATTTCAGCAGATAACCCTCTAGAAACCCGTCATTCAGCGACAAGTGGCAGGACCAACGCGACACTACGCCACGGCCGATGTGGCATGACGATATTTTTAGTTCCGGTGTACTGGCTAGGGTACTATCAGGCTCACACAACAGGCACGAAGTAGAAAACGGTAGCCTGATCCTTGGAGTAGAAACATCCGAAAATATCTTAAGACTTTCGAAATTGCCTGGCTTTGTGTTATTTTGCATACGGTGACCACTCCAAACCCCTCCCCAAATTATGTGCAGCAACAGCGGGTGGCATGCCTTGACACATGATCATAGTTACAAAAGCAGGAAAAATAGCCCAGAGATGCCAGTTACGGGTGACTGGAATTTCAGGAAAATGGGGAGACTTAGGGACGATTCAAACCATCAGAGAGCATGAAGGTTAGCGTTAGGGAACAAGGGTTCAAGACAAATGCCGCATCCAAATATGTATGCTCCACACTTACCCAGACATGAATGAGAGGAAACCTCCCTTGGATTTCTTTTTCGCCTGCTCAACATATCCTCGAGCTTCTGCTTCCTTTGCTTCATTCATTCTACCTCGGTAAAGACGATCGGCAGCGGACCCGTAGAGTTTTGGTTGCTGATTGGTCAGTCACGGATTCACGGATTCACGGTTTGATACACAGGATCGAGGCTTTTGCCCAAGTTTCCCGGGTCGGTTTTGTTCTTGTCGGTCAGTGGCTGTCGTTCACCTGAAAGGCACAAGTGAAAAAAGGGTGTAGCACTGCTCTTTATGTTCTCAGCGCGAGGCAGTATGCTCGCCAGCGCGAGGATTCGCATAAATAAACGTCTAATAGTGCTTTAAATTGGGTTCGAGAAGGAGCATGGACAACCGTCGGAGGAAGGTCATTCCACGCAGCTACTACCCGAAATGAAAAAAAGTTTTGTCTAACGGATGTGTGTGCCCTGAGCTTGAAGATTTTCGTACTATGTCCCCGCCGGGTGTTTGCTGGGTAAACGGTAAAAAACCTGTTTGCCAAGCTTTGTTCAAACAAGGCGTAGGTAAGAATTAGGTCCCCTCGGAGGCGACGGCACTCCAGGGGAAAGAGATCAAGCGTCACGAGA
>NW_008751774.1:123525-136025 GCF_000715545.1 Opisthorchis viverrini | reverse complement strand
CAGTTTGCCAACAGGAGTTTTTTGACCTCCGATGAAGATGTTGGTGGAAAAAGCATTTCTACCCCGTGTCAAACATAAGTAGGGACTGCCCTGCTAAGCTTGTCGTGTACTGGTTATTCCCGGCCGAAGGCCGGCTGCTGCACGGCTGCACATGCCGGACGACACCAGGATTTTCAACCCTTGAAATTGGCGTACACCTGTGTCTTAGAAGCAAGTCGGTGAACACGTTCAACTTCAGGCTCTTTGAGATATGTGAACGCTGTGGCCCGGTTCTAATACCAGCCCGGAAAGAATCTCTGCATCTCATATCCCATAGTCGAAAAATTTCTTAACCATCTGTGGGATCGAATCCACCCCAAGATTCTGGCTGCCGATCCATAAACAAACATCGGAGACAGACCTAATTGGAACATGCGTTTTACATCCGTTCCGTTTAGAGTTATGAAAGAATCGATAAAAATTTAATGGAACCCCTTTCAATGAGCATAACCTAAGTGCCAAAACAATATTGGTTGCTGAAAGAATCATGTGCGACTTCCTGCCCTTATTAGTGCACAGGTGATCATAGCCATAGTACAAATCAGGAGGTGGATGCACTAATAAAAGTTTTTAACTGTGATTGACAGTTGTTTACAGGAGCGATTTGTGGCATGTATAAAATAAAGAGCAATATAAAATATGGAGCAAGTCAACAGGGAACTTATCGTGTATGGGAGTCCCTTGGTAAGAGTCCGGACGGCGGGAACATGTTTTCTTTGCAGCTTGGCTGCTGCACGTGTTCCATGGTTGTCCGTGGACTTGTTGAGAGGTTGACTTCCTGCTACCTGAGCGCGCGCGTCTGTGTGTGCTGACTGCGTTCGGTTTCTCTATATGTAGGTCCATTTGCGCGTACGTGGGCGCGTCAGCACGTGAGTAGTTCGTACGCTGTCTAGACGGTGCAGATTATCGACGTTTGATGAGTCACCTTAATGTGACGTGTTTGTGGGCATGAAAAAAGACAAGTCTCGTAATCCAGTGAGCGACTGTGTGCTGAACATTCAATTATTTGGGTGACTGGGTTGCTACACCCTCCCCTGTTTAGGAGAATCTGTGCCAACTGTCTGGATGCAGTTAGCCAAGTAGGCGTATTTTAGTGAGCTGCTTTACCGTGACCTTGACCTTCAAGTAGGGCTCAAATTATCGGTAAGAGTGTTGAAACCTGTGCGAATCTGGGCTGATGATCCTACCGGGGTTTTTCAAGGTTACCGTCAATCATTTTCCTACTCCCCTTCTTCTGCTTCATGCTGACTGAAGTTTCATGCCTTGGACGGTCGTCTAGAACAGCGTTGGCGCCAAAAACCCCGGGCATTCTACATACGCTCAAAGTCTGCTCACAAAGGTGGAATGCGCAGTAAAACTATGCAAACGTTCTGCACGATTTGTTGTTCGTCCAAACCAACGTGCTGATCGGCTCGTTCTTAAATAACCATCGACGAGGGCATTAGGAGGGATTCTCACAACTAATGTGATCTGATTAGGATACTCCTGAAGGGAAGCAGTGGCTACCCCGTTGCCCGTGTGCCTTGTTTTACCAGCGCGCAAGTAAAAATTCCAGGACCGTTTTCCACATTCCATTATTATGTTTAATCAAATTTAAAGACGGACTTTCAAGCAACCCTTCTTCGACACTGTTGTTTAGTTAGGTTCATTCCCGTTTTGTGTGACGAAGTGGTAATAATTAGGTTTATTCCTAACGGCTGGTGGTTTAGTGTTACGCCTGAGGACGAAAGTACAGTTAGAATAAAGGCATAACGTATGTCAATTCCGGCACTTACTAGTGCGTGGAAGTGGACCGCTCACAGAAAAGCGGGTATTGTCTTACACAGACGGATTGCTGCCAGCTACCTACGATGTAAACACGGCAGATCTTAGGGATGAAAAAAACAAGTGGAATCGAGTTAGCATAGCGATAATTGGGGATCGATGGAAAATCGTACGCTGAATTGATGGAACTATGATCACTATTTATAAAACTTCACAGCTGCACGAATGCGATGACCTTGAGTTTCTGGGCTGTCAGCTCATGACAAGCAAAATAAGAATATTAAGTTACACAAAAAAGTGAGGGATAAACGGTAAACTTCCCGGTTCTAAACGGCGTGGAAATTCGTTGGTCTGTTTCATTGGAGTAGAAAAAGTGCTGGCGTTATATAGAACCAGGTGGTCGTCACGAAAACAGATAGGGCGTTAGGGTGGTCAGTATCTTGAAGACCTGATTCAACTGCAGCGTTATGAGACAGACTGAGTGTGGTAGTTGCGATACCGTCATCAAGACGTCATAATCGGTTCAGGGATTGCCCAATATGTGGACCTCTTGGGTAAACAGTTGAGGTTTTTGGGCACTTGGGAATGGACAAGAGATTTTGACGGGAGGGACCAATGTAGAGCGAGAACATTCTCAGGTTCGTCGAGGGCACTGAGTGGTTTTTTATTGTTTTATCGAACGAGGCAATGTGGAAGCCACGCATTCTTCGGAGACCGATAATGTTGAAAAAGTTACTGAGCAGTACAAAGTTGAAGGTTGACAGTGGTTTAAAATTGAAGGCATTTGTGAGTAGTTGAAACTTCTAATAACTGTAGTGACACGACCGCATCCGACCCTAGAAACGGTCGTAATCCAAGTAGAGCGAGTGGATAGTGGTGACAAGCGATCAGAGTGAACTCATGTGGCCATATGCGAAAACGAAAGCCGTGTACTTCCCAGATAGTACTTTATAAAACTCAGTAGGGAATGCAGTGGTGTCACTTACAGAAATCCGACTTCGTAGTTCAAGCACACGCCCTTGTAGCCGGCTTCAACGAGCACGTGTTTGGATAACAGTCAGCTTTAGAGGTGCGCCTGTAAGGTAAAGGGGTATGGAATGATGTTAAATGGTTTTGAAAGGCTCTTACGGACAGTTATGCAACGGTTTATCAACGCTTATTTAGAAATAAGGCGCGGAAGCCAGAGAGGAAAATACAGGGTGCGTGGTCATGTAGCGTGTGTGAGATGAGGCGCAGCTATACCCCGTGGAATGGGATACAGGTTATGCAGAAAGAATTTTATCGGAGGCGTCACGCAAGTTGGCTTCGGTTGGTCCCTTGAATTTCATGTAAGACGACGTTTTTACTCCGTTGTACCTAGCGTTCTATAATCAAATCAGAATATCTAGAAATAGTGTGTAGCCAGAGGCACAGGCACTAGATAACGACTATTCTACTTTTCTCTATATAGATGCTAGTCTTGGAACCGCCGAACTGGGTGACTCATCCGTGGCACATAAGAGGCGGCGAGCACACGTATCCATTAAGGTGCAACGCATCAAGACGACACTTCTTACTGGGCGCACCCTGCCGCCGTACTAGTGTCTTATCTCCAGTCATGCCACCAAATCTTTACCGGGTGAGCAGTATAGAAGGCTTTTTCGGTTTGTGCAAAATTGAGCCCCAGCTAACAAATATTTATCAGGGGCAAAGCCAGAAGTAATACGGCTTACTCAAATCGAGCAAGCATACGGCAGTCAACCGCAGCCTAATCTACGCCAGGAAGCATCGCTGAGGTCACGCAGACCCCTAGGGCGGTGGAGCAAGAACGAAAAACTGATTGAAACGCTTCAGTGACGCAACAAAGCCACCAGACAAGCACACAGCGCCTTTATAAGTCACTATGCACCAGATTGCTGCTCATGAGGTCATTGGAGGGAATGAAAAATACTTTCCTAAGGCGTTGACATATGCGAACAACTGCGGATGACTATATCGGGATTTAGGGGAACAAGACAAAATTTATCGAGTTCGGTAGAGAGTGCGACAATGGGGTGTGACGTGGTCCCACGCAAAGAAAAGTTTTTAAGAAATCACACCAGCGCGGTGAAGTCCGATGATCGGGGCCAGTCCAGTACGGCGAATCAACGGAAAGGGGTGAACGATAAATACGATAACAGTGAAGCTGCTTTTGGCTCAAATCGTGATGGAGATCATGGATAGTTAAAGATCGGGTAGGTTGACAGGAACACCACAAGTGGGGAAGCAATCTACGGACAGCGAAAAGCAACAGTGATGTGTGCTATATCACAGCTGTTTTGTTGAAGATGTTACATGTGCGAGGACAGGGAAGAATATTGAACTTGGGATGTAAAGGTAAGGGAAGGCAGGGTAATATTCCATTATTAGTGACACACGCTGTTCATCTTAGTGCTCTTCGTCAAACCATCCTCTTGCTTAAGCAAACTGATATTCGCTCGTAATCTCTAATTATTTATTAAATCATAACATGTCGAGCCGATTTTAATGAACCTTCTACGGGCGCTTTTTGTCTGCTTGCACTTCCACGCGTTAGTTTATCGCTAATTTATCTGAATTCGCTGTTCTTTCCGGGAGTTGGTAATGATAATGAAATGCCTATTCCAAACTTGTGGGTGGTACGCCGTTAGGCACGATCGTAAGGTTGCAGTCAGAATAAAAGCATGAGTAACAAGAATCGCGGGTATCGGGTTTTTTGGATTTATACCATTTGTGGAAGAATTTGGACGGAGAGCTCCATAAGTTGGGGTTTGTATCACTTTCATATGCGTATCGATAAATCTCAACACTTTGCACTGCTTGGTTTGGAACTTTGTGCGTCGCCAAATTGGGCTTCCCAAAAAGCAAAATGTTTCATACCAAGCCCGACGTTGCAAGCACCGCCACTTCTTGTTGAAAGAAGCACAATATGACAAATCAGACCCTGCGTGTTTTAGCGATCAGGAACTGTGCTTGATGGAGAAGGCTAATGGTGCAAGGACTTTTTAGACTAAGATCTGTGAAATAAACTGCGTGTCTGCCTCAAGTTATGAGCTCTCCAGTGGAGGAGGAACAGCACCGGGAAAATATTTAGGTCCTGATAAAGGAAAAGCTTAGGTAAGGATTATTCAGGTCAGGAGTTGGGTCCGGTGAATGGCAAGCCTTATCAAGGGAAGTCAGGGAGCAGGCGATTTTTATACCCTCTTCAAAAAAGAAGGATCCACCACATATATTTGTAATGTACTACTCATAAGGTTGCTGATAATCCATCGACAGCCCACGACCGGTTTCGCCCTTCTTGGGGCTCATCAAGTAGGCGCAGTCCCCGGGTTTCCGTCAACCTTATGTTCTACTTGAAAGAGATTCAGCTGGGTTCCAGGTGAGTCTCCCGAAAGAACCAAATTAGTTTGCAGATGAGTGTATATTCGCTAAGGATCCACCACGTTTTATACTACCGAGGAAGCCACGGATAAGCAGCAGGAACACAGTGCGTCTCAGCACTCTTCCTTAAATTGCCTCGCTATTATTCGACAAGGCGAATGCCCGTTTGTAACCAGCCTGTTTTAATTTGGTCGGATCGAAAGGGTAGGAGGTGAACCACTTAACTGAGTATTCAGTAATGCTGAAGAAGGTAAGTTTTTACGATCTGGATTCGTCTAGGAAGAAAACGCCAGCAAACACTGGAGAGGAGGCAGATGAAGACTGGACTGAGGGGAGCTGCTAGACCATAAGTGACTTCTTTGCAATAAGTGACAATAACGAAGCGTGATTTAACCGCAGCTGCAGCGTGATGCCCCCTGCTTAAGAATATTAGGTTTGTGATTGAGGACTACTTGTAGGAATGTTCATAGCCTGGGCCAGGGCTTCTACACTAAGTGTGCCAATCGGCGAGACATGGTGGGCAGAGCGAGTAGTGGGAGACCAGGAAGTATTCGTCAGGTTGACGTCCCCTGGCACACATTTAGTTGGATGAGAGTGGACATGCACAGAGGAGACAATACGTTACAATTCAGCAGTGGAGAGGGCAGATGTTAGTCAGATGCAAATACTAATGGAGGTCGGCCTTTTGGTTCTGTAGCTCTCTGGAATTCTGTCAAAGCTGGAAGCTTGAACGATGTTTGGATGGAAATCCGATTCGAAATAGATGGAACAGCATTAACCCACCCTTGAATCATTTTTCATTGGCGTCGGAAACTGTAGTCATGGAGTCAAATAGCAATGTCCGGAGTTCCAACCAAGAACCGTGCCTTAGTCATGGAAGTCGGGCTAGTTTGCGCAATGGAGAGTGTAGCTCGGAAATCGTGGATCTTTTTCAGCAACAGGTGAGCATTGAATAGTATTGCTGATAAACCAAACGGCGAACCAATCATATTAAGTGCGCGATTGCTAGCACCGATGAAGATGAAGTTTGTTCCTCGCAGAATTCGGGAGAGGGAGTTAGACAAGCATGGGTATGAATAAATGGGCGTGTGAGTTGGGCCTTATCTTAGTTGTACGCAGCGGTGGGACTGGAGGAACGGAAGTTGGAGAAAGTATATTTAAATTCACGGCAGAATGTGGAGTGTGGGTCCAAGCACTGTTAACAGGAGAGCTGTAAACCGCGTAGCCGTTCGTATCTTTGAGGGCACGGATGCTTAAACGTAGGGTATGGTGCAGAAACATTGCTCGATGTAAAGAGAGGCGTAGTAAATGAAGAAGGCTATCATATAAGACGAAGATGGATGGACAGCATGGTGGAGAAGGAGGGCGCTGCCGCGGGTACGAGGTTTCTCCAAGCACATGGTGCGTGTGGTTTAATATGCTTGTGGTTTTAGGGTGGTAAAGGTCGGGTTATATTGCGAAGAACGGGAAATAAATCCTCTGAGATTTAGAGGGAGAGACCCAACGTAACACGGCTTTAACGATAAGTGCCTGATGTTGGAGGAGACGGAAAGTGTGGGAACAGTAGATAGGGGGTCCACTACCAGAGCAGATGCTGACAAAGTCTGGTGTTGTTATGGGCAGTAGGTGTGTAATTTTGGTTACATCCGAGGAGAGTCCTACTGGGTTGGTCAAGTCATCGCTGATGATGCAGCCAGTAAAACAAAGTGCCCGGTCGCTGGGACGGCTGATGCCCAAGGTCATTGGGAGTTGCGAAGTCACAAGCAAATGAATAGTTTGGCGAAGCCTGGTGTTGGCAGAAGGGGCAGAGCACATCAACTGAGGATACCATGTAAATCTGGCGTAAGTATTGGCGGATGATGGCACAATAAGTTTGGATATGGCGGCTCATGGGACCAGATATCCGGGGTTCATTTTGGTCGACTGTCTAAAATAGAATGTCCGTGGTTTTCACCTACAGATCTGTCAGCAGTGTGTGTGCTCGTGGAGTCCATCAAAGGATTTATCACACAAAACACGTGGTAACTTCTGCAGCAGTTGACTTGAAACGGCAGAGGAAAGTAGAACTTGTGCGCGTCAGAGACGCGACCGGCAAGCGTGCTTGTATGGCTTACGGGAAAGCAAAGTAAAAGGGCCAAAACTAAGCAAGTGTATCATGGCAAACCTCAGCAGTGTTACGCGTGGCCGACGGCTCAACATAGTTCAATTTAACTGCGTAAGCAATCGGGCTACCTGGCAGACGCAATGGGGTATAGTTTGTGACGAGGTTCTTAAGCTGTTTTTTACAGTCTCCAACGGCGATATGGCTTTCGTGATTAAGTAAAGCACCGGAAGTGAGTAGACCCTCTGAAGCAGTAGGTCAGTGTGCATTGGGGAGAGAGTGGGAGTTCATTTTGTCAGCCTTGAGTGGCCAGCTTTAGGGATTGGTGGAGGTATTTTATAATAACGTTTTTTTGCAGTCAAGCCGGCGTGGCCTTGATCTTCACTCAGTTGAACTATTGCGTGCAGAAAAGACTGCCCCAGATACTGACAGGTGCATGGTTTTCAGTGATGACCCACATTATTATCGAACAGAAACCAGATGGCTTGAGATTATGGGGCGGTTGAGGCTGTGCGGATAGTTTTGAGTCCTGTCAATGCAGCAGTCTCTGTGCGTTGAAGCAGGATGCGGTCAGGTGCGTTATACGTTAGACCCTCGTAATGGTATTATATGTGCGGACGAATCCCAAAGACAGGCGTAATAATTAGAACTGAGTTAATGGGTCATATGCCACATTTGGCATTGGGAGGCATGCAAATGGCTGAATGCCTCGAAAGGAAGTTAGTTAACTCTCCAACTTACGCACACGGGTTTTGTAATTTACCAGATCTATTTATTGTGAGAATATTCTGCTAAAAAAAGGATGAAGGATGTGAACTGGGGCGGGAAGGATGTCAGTGGAGGAACCAAAAGGTCCCAAATTATCCCGAGCTTTATAACTATGGGCCTTGATTAGTGAGGTTGGTTAAGCTGGTCTCATGGCTACGAGGTGCCCCGTTGGACACACAGAAGAGATTAATAATAAGAAGTAAGGGCTCGTTAGACGCATTAAGCAAGGAGACAACAGTGATGGCTTGGTAGTGGTGGGTTTTACTTGGGTGTATATTGTAGAACCCTCCTTCCGGGGACAAGGGTGACGACGGATCGTCTAAGGAGTAACCGTTTTAGTCGCCATTGTATCTTGATCGTTTAGGGGAAGTTACAGAATGGGCCACAGTAAGTCGGAAACAATGATGGGTTAGGTAATGTCAAAACTTGTGCGACAGATAGCAAAAAAGCCTCAGTGTAGCTTGATCTAGTGGGCGACATTTAGAATGTCAGCTCTGCCTGCGATTTGAAAATTTGTATTCCATAGCCAGATACTGAAGATCGGCTTGCAAACACAACCACGGGAGCTGATGAAATGTGTCCGAGAATGGAGCCACTGGTCAGCTAGAATGCCACTGCGTTTAAGTGTGGGATGGTTCCGTTTATGATGAGGACAATGAATCTGATGATTCTGATAAGTCCCAAGGTAATGGTATCGGATGTCAAGGGTATTCGACTGAGTGCACAATCTTATGAAGGTAGCTCACTCACTACTATTTTCGAGGTCTCATGTATGTTGAGTCATGTACGGGCTTGCTGGCTGAACAGCGATGCCACGTCACCAAAATAGTTAGGGCTCTTCATTGCACTTGTGGATAAACTTTAATTCTAACTACGCAGAGTGTTCTGGTTGACTAAATGAATTAACCAGGAGAAAATATGGAAGAACAACTCGGTGGCAACATACTTTGATTACCACAACCTTTCAGTCGTAACTGAAGGTGAAATGCATGACACGAAGAGATTTAAACGCACTTCATTAAAATATTAATAATTTAAGGCTATCCTGTGGTTTCGAAAAGCTACCAAGAAGTGCTACATTTCTACACACAAGCTTGCTTCTCTCGGTAGATGTCCCTCGAGACGTCTCTGATGTACAACTAAAGATGAGAGTATCTGGTAGCGTTGAATTTACACACAAGCTTGCAGTTGACAGACTTGACCAGTTTACCTGCGGGCCTGAAAGTATACATGTTCAAACCGAGTTAACACATAAGCCATGATGACAGCAATTAAGACGCATAAAATAAGGGGATATGGCTGTAAAAATGTGAAAATAAATAAGCTATAGCAATTTTCATGGTGTAATCCTGGAAATCGCAAGGTATCCAGCGAGTGGTGCGTACATTAAGGGCTGAGTTTGACCGAACACTACAAATATCTTTGAATTTCCTAGTATAGTCTTCATCGTTCTTTCTCGAATCACTCAGGTTGATCCATGTCATTTTTTGGTAAGGGGACCGCAGTTAGTTTGCAGGTAATTTACAACTATCTTTCCAATAGCGAGCGAAAGTACCACGAAGGTGGTGAATATTGTCGTTCCTTCAGCCAGAGGGAATTAAGCAGAGCGACAGGGTTTGAACTGTGGCCCAAATATCCACCGGCTCTTAGTCGGAGTAACATCACACCACAGTGGCGGTTTCCGATGCTGAGCGGTTGACAATTTAGTTGGTCCATGAGCCCCTCAATTTTGTGATACTGGTGGGCACTTGAGACTGTTTGTTCTTGTTATATCAGAGTCTTCGAACCAGCCGTTTACTTCAGTTTGTTTTATGGGTCAACCAGCTTCGGATCTTGATTCTAACTAACTGTCGGTTGGCAGCATGTTGGCTCCTTGATTAGTCCTATATCGGTATTCGGGGATATACGACTCGTAATGCTGTTCTCGCAGTCATTCTCCCTTGAGTTCAGCAGGGTGTTGTCCCATTATAAGGGGCCAAATATCTCTATTAGAAACCACCGACGTTACCGCTCCGAAAATACTTAAAAACTCGGATATTCTTTGTTAAACGTACAATAACAAAAACACAACGGGTATAAGGCTTCTGTCTAATAGATGCGATGATTCTCACATTTGGCCGTTAGCGGGAACAGGAAAAGTTCTTCGCAGAGAAACGATGCTTTTGAGTTTGAGCCTAAGAAAGTCTATAAGTCTCGCGGCACGCTAGCCATTTTTAAAGTGTTACAGCTCGTCTAGCAAGTATGAGGGATGAACGCCGTCTCAACTGGCGAGTGATAACCACATGTAAAACCGTAGTGAAGTAAAGGACATCAAAGAAACCATTTCAGAATCCCGTAAGTAATGGAAATCGAGTGGGACAGTGAGGAGAGGGACGGTACAAGCGCAGGGGACGTTCGGCCGGGTTCGGTGATGTGGATCGATGACGAGCTGTGATCATCTTCGTTTTTGAAAACAGGGAAATTGAGGTACTGAATTTTGTCAGAACTCCTTTACAACATCCGATGTCACAGATACCAGAGGTGGTACGACAAAGACTGATGGAATTCAAAAAGATATTTAGGAACACAAGCGCCGTAACAGCTATGCTGGTGAGGATACACGATGAATCATTTTGCGTGGCTGGTAGTTGGTACCAAACTTGGGTTGCAGGTTATGGATAGCCTGCAAGTGGTGGTGTAACATGGGGTGCAATGTGGGAGCTTCCGGTAGAGGATGGACGCGACGGGTGGTGGAGTGCTGTTGTACACAGGAACGATATGGTAACCATAGTCTGTATTCCTGAAAATTAATTCGGACGTTACAAAAGTTCGAAAAATTGTGAATTTCGGATAACCTGTGCGGATATACACAACGTCTTAAGTTTTCAAGGCACTGATACCGCTCTGTGGTGCAGATATCTGGCCAGATAAACCTGCCTTGCGAAGCCGGAAATACTTACGTATACTAAGTTTAGCATGACCAGTACTATTTTTTGTGTGAAAATCTTATCTCAAAAGTTTTCAACGTAAAGATTTTGCAGTACATCATGCACACTCATTATTGCAAGACTACAACAAAATGCCAAAGAAGGGTAACAGTTGAAGTCAGTATTGCCCTGCACGTGGGATGCAATCCTCTGCATTCGTCCAGAACCCAAATTATTATCGTGTCACGCGTACGGGTGTGCCACAGTAGATATCCCACTGCTATCATCATTCGGACAAGGTTGTGTAATAGTTTAACCTAAACAGCTGCATAAATCTAACCTTGGTGCAGCTTCCGAGTGGCATGGATACCTATCCCATTCGACACACTGTGTGCCCGAACCACCTAGTTTTCTATATCATACGCGGTAGTCAAGGTCTCGGTAATGCATATACTGCTGGATTTAGAGCTGCCCTGAACTTTGGTCGTTGGATTGAACAGGATAAAACGCGCTGGGACAGTTCGGCACACACCTTTGACACGTCATATTGCGGGTAATTTTGGGGAATAGAACAGCGTTCTTCGGCATACGGACCAATTTTTAGATCTACAATCTGGGTCGATTAAATTTGCCTACTGGCCGACAGACAGACTTCTAAAACTGGTGGTTATAGACCCTCGAGTTAGTTATGATGATCCTCTTGAACTAAGGCTGTTGATTTACTGGAACTTGTCCAGGTATCCATAATGATTATGGAGTTCACTTAATCAGTCAGGTTACAGAAACGTTGGTTATCCTGCGCGGTCACATTTAAATGACGTAGAGATTCACATAGACACTGCTCATCCCGTGAATCTAATTAGTATTCCGCATCCTGAGTAACTATTTACCATAATGTACCGAAGATGGAAAGAGCCTTCAGAGGATGACCTAATTTTAACGAACCTAAAATACTTCGCTTGCCTGTGATGGCATGAATACTAAGAATGGTTTTGTCCAGAAGATTCACATTTCCCAAATTTTCGAGCCACCGAATTGGAGTCACGATCTATGAAGTGACGTAATGATGGATTTGGGGCACACGATTGAAACTCCCATCAGAGAAGATATCACTCTATGAACCAGTCTAGATGTGATCACATAATCTAGTGTCAGAGACTGAAGGCTGAATGGCGCTATCCTGTTAATCATTCCAGTGACCAGCAAATCGTGGTCGAACGCTTGTGTTAAAACCGGGAGTTCACGAGTTCGAAACTTCCTAGAGTTTCGTGAGATATACACTGCAGATGATACCCAATAAATATAAAACAAAGCCAATCTATGCTGAAAAGCCGAGAAGCACTGTACAGCTGTTCCATCCTTATTGGGAATCATCGGCAGTGCGCATCTCACGAAACTCCGGAGAGTCTCGAACCCGCGACCTCCTGGCTAGTAGTTTGAACACTTAACCATTCGGCCACGAGTAGCTGATTAGCAGAGTGATCAACTCGCACTTAGACAGGATATAGCGCCGCTCATCCTTCAATCACGGGATCCACATCACG
>NW_008751774.1:113194-123502 GCF_000715545.1 Opisthorchis viverrini | reverse complement strand
TTTCGTGAGATGCGCACTGCCGATGATTCCCAATAAGGATGAAACAGCTGTACAGTGCTTCTCGGCTTTTCAGCATAGATTGGCTTTACTTACAGGACGAAGTCTCCACAAAAATCTCAAATCTCCTCACACCACCAACAAATATAAAACAACTGTACAATGCCTCAATGTTTTCTTCACTTATTGTCTTCGCTTGCGGAACGAAATCTCTGATAAATATACTTTTGACGTCTTAGATGTTGTAATGTCTATCTTTGTAGCAGTCTTCCTGGCTTTTTTGCACAGAACGCTGTGTGACAGATCTCATCGTGAATCTCCAACAGCTTTTGGAGCAGTTTAAAAGAATTTGTAGCAGGATTTGATTGCTGAACGCTCCCTTAACAGCTTTGGGTTTTACAACGACAAATTCAAGGAACCAAGCACCGCTGTCTGGGTGACTTTTGAGTTCGATAGCTACTGAACGAATGCCACTGGTCTATCCTGTCTTCTAGCTAGAAATCAAGACACTATGAAAGTACAGCTGGTTGGAAGACTAGAGAGTACCGGATTCCGTTCGAATAACACGAGTGCTGTACATGTTCCCCAAATGATAGGTCAAACGATATTGTTAATTGACACAAGAACGGAGTTGTTGTTTTCATTGTAATCACATTAAGCTTTCGACAAATATAATCATTTGAAAGCCAGTTTGGCTTTCAGGGGAGGCTTATCTGAATCTCCCTTTTATGCTATTCTTCAGCTGAATTTGCTACGAAAAAGCGCCTCTTGTTTCAGTTGGTACCATAATCGAGATTTCAAGATATAAAGGAAACTACTCACAAGGTTGTTAAGCTTTGGTCATGTGGATGACCTCTGCTGACTCCGTCGAATTAAACCTCAGTAGCTTAAGCGTCGGTGCTAAGCCCCTCTCGGCATACCAAACACATGCGTCCACCTCATCTACATTCAAATCACACTGGTTAGATTGGACCATTGATGGTTCGGTCGATATCACAGTAATGAACCGTTGCTCGTTTGTTTGATTCGATGACTTCAACCAAATTGGCAACAACTATGTCCATTAATGAACAAGGTTGATCTGTAAAATGAGTAATAATCTTAACTCCACTCGTTGTACTACATGCAAAGAGAGCTGGTAAACACAACAGGACACTTGGCACAAAAATGACTCCTCCGTTTTAAGCAGCACACAATACTACAGTGACCTGGTTCAGCCTGAACGTGTGGAGCTAGCAGCTGATCAACAGTCTGTTGTTCAACTCACTTGCACAGGTCCATCGATCGCTCGCAGCCGTCTTCATCTCAGTAGGTAGGTCTCATTCACGAAATTTTAACCCACAGACCAGGCTAATAGACCGCATACCTACAGGAACCTATAAACAACCCCCCATGCTTGTCTTCTAAAAGGCGGCGGCCCATCTAGGAGACACCTGTAGCTGCCTGGGGAATTCAGGAGGCAGTTGACTCTCTGTATGTATGATTGTCCAAATTCGTTTGAGTGAACCCAGGGCAAGGGGAGCATGTGCTTCTAACAAATAGAGTCGTCGCGGCAATTTTAGGGTCAGTTTCCGAAGAAGAAACTACTGAGTCGTTCAAAATGTCACGGCGGATGGGGCAACAAGGAAAGGCCAGGTGAGAGCGGGTAGCATTTTATTAGGTGAGCATGATTGCAAAGAGTGCATTGTTTACCACAGACATCCGTTCTACAAATTGTTTACCAAACTTTTCTGAAACATTTGCGTTTGGTCAATCGTACTGGTGCTTTTGAAAGATGATTTTCAGGAAGTAAAGCGAATGCAAAACATAAACTTCTGACTGTAACACCTTTTTGACACATAGCTGTGATGAAACTCGAAGAGAGTACGAAAGCCAGGAGCTACAGAAGCGGTGAGTGGGTTCAAACAAAGGATCGGTCAATGCTTTTGCCAATTTACAACTGAGCTAGGACAGCAAATTTGGTTAGCAGTGTAGCAAAGTTTGTAATCAATAAAGAAGCCATCGTTTAGAAAGGTCCGATAGTCCGTGCACTTATTTCTGGGCAACATTTTGCTTTTGTCGTGAAAGCAAATGTATAAATGCCCGGACAGAGAAATGTTTGGCGGTATCTCTTTCGACTAAAATACTAAATCAGTATTAAGTTTCTTGTTATTGTAGGTTGTTGTCTTAAGACTGATTTATTGGAGGGTTTGGGGTAGTTATTTATTTGGTTTCATAACCTCATGTATGAATGAGCCTTTGCACAAGACGTAAAATTTATGCCGGCATATCAAACGCCACTGGCTTACACAGACTCGCTCAGCATCAGAAACTGATCCTGATGCAAGATGCAGGAGACAAACAATGTAGCTGTCTAGTAGAACCGTTGCTATTTCTGCGGGTTTCGCATCAACCTTCCTAACTTCCAAGATATGTAAAACGCTCCACAGCCTCCAGTGCCTTTCCCTGGATCGTAATTGGCGCGTTCACGAGCATGGCCTTACACTTTGTGGGTGCAAAGTGCATATCAAAGGACCAGATGACTTTGGTCAGTTCATAAAAAACACCTGGGCCTTCTTCTCCCCTTCGAAGACGAGAACGTTGTCATCTGCGTATTCCAGATCGACAAGGTCTTCGTCACGCGCTATTTAAACACCAGGGTTTTGGAGACCTTCCAGCGTTCATCTCATGTGTTCATCGACCACGAATTCAAATAGGAATGAACGGAGTGGACATCACTCACGGACACCGCTTTGTGTACGGAAGCTTTTGGAGAGCTCGCCGTATATTCTTACACATCCGGAAGTCTGAGAATACAAAGAGCTTATTATGTTCACTAACTTCCGGGGCATTCCTTGGTGGACAAGCGTGTCAAGATGAATAGACTGGTCATGCGAGTCGAACGCACCTTGAAAATCCAGGAATAGTAATATTGTGGGTCGCTTATACGTATGGCGTTGTTCTAGCAACCGACGGAGTGTGAAAATTTGGTCAACACAACTCCTACCAGGCCGGAATCCCGCTTGCTTCTCTCGAGTTAGTGTCTCACGAGCCACCATAAGGCGGCGAAGCACAAGTGACACCAACAGTCTCGACCGGGATCAAGCTGATCTCCCTGTGGTTACCACACTCACTATGTGCACTTTTTTTTGAAAATGCGCACTATCACCGACTCTGCCCAGTTGTTAGGGAAAGGTTCCTTTTCCCAAATGCAAGCAAACAGATCAGACAAGCACTGACTGAGGACTCCACCTCCATCTTTGAACAATGCGGGTGGGAGGTCATCCAGACCAGAGGCTCAGTGGCGCTTGGGAGAACATATGCAGTCGTAAACCTCCGATACTGTAGGCGGTTCCACGTTCACCGTTTAGGTTCTAACGTCAACTGATGAGTGGCAGCTGGTGGCCACGACAATTGTTGTTCGAAGTATTCGGTCCACTAGTCCAGGCGTTCTTCTTTATGCAGGATGGTCACTCCTCTCCTCTCCTTAATGGTTTCACTCACAGGTGGTTTCCGGGGACAGGCCGCACGGATCAACTGAAATAATTTTCGGGCATTACCGGCTTCCGGGGCCTCTTCCATTTCTTTGGCCACTAGCACCAACAAACCTGTACTGTTTAGTGATCTCGACACAGTCTTTACGGACAGGTGATCTGAGACGTCTCCACGTTTTTTATCACCGGTGTCCCAGTATCGGATGGTGTCGACAATTTCTTAACGAGGTAACTGGAAAACGGGTGTTCAGTTGTGTAGCAAGTGAATGGAGTGCGAAAAACGTTCAGCACTATCACCTGCGGTATATCGACCATGTGTTGCACATTCCGAATCATCGTCTGCCAAGACGAGCGTTACTCTCTTCGGCTTCTTCACGCAGCGCGAGGTGCTCAGCAGATGAATTGGCAGAAAAATATGAGAGATTACGACGAAGCTGGGTGCTGTTGACTTGGTTCACCTTGCAAGATGTGATTCACGTGACAACCTAGGCTTGGGTGAAGAGATTGTGGGAAGTCGCGCTCAATCGATTTCACTAGAGTCCTTATCTTTAGTTTCTATCCATATTGTTTGATTGAGCGCACCTCAAAATGTTTCCTAAAGGCCAACACAAGAACACCTCCCTCACCCATCCTTTTTGGTTGTATAGCAGTGAAACAGCAGTGTCAACACTAATGTTGGTCTCTTATGATGACCACATTTCTGGTAGTGGAAAGCCACTACGGACTAAAAAGATCGCTTCAAAAACAATCCAACAATCTGGAAGTAACCAATGAGGGAAGGATCAACAGCCCTATCCAACAGTTTTGCACTCTACCCGTGGAGAATGCCTTATAATGAACAACATGCTTTCAGTTTTATTATTCGCCTCACGAGCCAGTATCTTCCACTTACTATTTCAACCACCCGGGATAAGGCGGAAAAAGCAGTTGATTGGTTGGTACTCGTCACCTATCAAGCAACTGACAGGCTTGTCAACCATCGATGGTCAGACAAATGGCTATCGACTGAACCGTTAACGCCGTGCTGCTTGTTTTTCAATCAGACGGACGACTGACTAGCCTAATAATAGAAAACTAAGCTTTCACTAGTTCAGCCGTGTGGCGGACCGTTATTATTGTAACTAAATTCATGCTACTTACAAGGTTACTAAAGAAAACAATTCATGTCATGATTACGTTTTTTGCTAGGCCCATTGGATGCTAGACTGGAGCAACTTGGCAATATCTCTGCCCTCGTGCTCCTTCCGGGTGACACGGCAGGAATGCAGCGAGTGGGTGTTGCAGCTGAACGATTAGCAATATTTTTATACATGGATGCTCAACCTACGCATCGGCTGATGCAGACTGCCTTCGCTCATTATTGGTTTTCAATTGCATTATCTGTCGAGGATCTCGATTCGCACGTGAACGAAATGGAGACGATTCGGTTTGCAATGTTGGGCACTAGTTTATTTGTTGAGTTGGACAAGCTGGTAACAAACGCTTCACTGAGAGTTCAGACAACAGGGTCAGGTGTGTTGTGGGTGGGCTGATAAATGACTTATTAATCCAGATTGACCTTGACTTACTATCGAAGGGTGCGGTGCGTGTTCCTGTTAGCTTGCTTATCGACTTGTTGCTTGAATGGTGTCTGCGGGACTTGACCTCTATGGTACCCACCCGTGACCGATTTCCGTTTGTCTCCAAAGAGACGCCTGTTTCTTAAGGCGTTGATATGGACATAGGTTTCGACTCTATTCTCATTGAATTGACGGTTCTCCACACGCAGTGATGCATAGAGAGAACTTACTTCAAAATAATCACTGATCGAATTCATTGCAGAGTATAATTTTTTATGATCTCCTCCTCGTATCTTGCGTTCCCACATCCCAAGATATTCACGGTCTCTGGATTGAACTTTAATCTTTGTATCAAGAAATGAGAGATTTTCAGCTGGAGTATATTTTCTTACTCGTGCAGCAAGTTTTTCTCTGGTCTTAGCACTAATTTCATGAAGTTACACTTGTACATGGTGTCATTTTTGATATCTTCGGTTTTGAAAAAAAAAAATCCACAATGTGAAGGTTGCTTTGCGGGTACTATAGTTCCTTCCGCTTGAAGTGGCCTCGTTCGACAGAACTAACAGACCTTATTGTCTTCAGTCATTTTACTCAAAATTCTGATAAACTTTTCAGGTTGTACACGATATAGGTGATTTTGTTCTTCCCGTCTGAGTAGCGCAGTGTGTCTGCACTGTGTAGTAATAGTATGAAGAAATGTGAGTGTTCTTTGCGTCCGTGAAGTTACGTACGTACGTGAAGTTAAGTGATTCTCAACAAGAATGAAACAGCTGTACAGTGCTTCTCGGCAGAGCTTAACCTCACTTACATGACGGACGCCCAATTGGACAGTTTAACTTTCCTTGATGATCACAGGTTGATTGCTGTGGTAGCTTAGCTCCTGATTGGACTGTCTCTCTGATGCTTACATGTTCGTAGTACTGCTGAGTGAGTATGTATTGGGAAGAATACTGACAACTCAAGTTGCATAGACATCCGTTGGTCCAATCACTGAGCTGGACAATTTGGCTGTGAGTTTCATCACTAATCAGGTAGCTGGACAGGGGTACATTGCAGTTCCACAGAGCCTGAAGTCTGATTCGGCACAACTGCGCAATGAATTCGTGTGAACTGCCAAACTCAAAAAAGGACTAACGAAAATCTGAAGATGTTAATAGCGCTTATTTGTGAGAGAAAATTATAGAAAATAAAATGGATAACTTGTTTGGGAGCGCACAATGGTGATCCGCAGCGGTCAGCTGAAATCTACGATTGCCCAAGATTCAGCACTGATTAGAAAAATTTTAACGATCACACCGAGTTGCTTAGAAAGGTTACTATTCCGCTACTTCATCATACTATCAGATGGGATGTGCCTTCTTCACATTTGTCGCAATGAGGATACGTTTTCACGCACAAGCGAGCCGCCTACCACAATTCTAAATGAAAGTTAATCAGGAATAGTCATAATCACATTGAGCCTTGAGATCCTGCAGACTTCGCGGTTGTGGAGTCACATTAATGGAAATCAGCCAACCAGCAGCCAAAACTCTGTTGACTGAAGACCACCAAGAACGCGGCTCTCTAGGTTGCGTGGAATTCACCTCGGAATTAGGACACACCCAGCTCTCTGAAGAAAAAAAACCTAACTGAAGTGAACTACGCTGCGCGATGTAAGTTTGGTGACAGGGACCAGGATAAACTATTCTAACTCTAAATAATTCGTACTTCAGTGTCCGAGAGAAATGTAGTTAAGAAAATATGGTACGAGCGTTTACTTAGACAGACAGAACACTGAACCATAGACAAAGCAGGAAGCTTAACCGCAAAATAAACAAAAAATAACGGCACAAATGACCTCAGAAAAGGAAGTCAAGGGAACAAAATAGACGAGGACACATCACAGACTGAAGGAGAGTACCGAGTGATTGCTTTTTTTCTGTATAACCAGAAAAATAAGTTGACAGTAAGTTTGAGCTATAAACTAATCGGAGAATTGCCGACGATGGTGCGGGGAAAATGCTTGTTAGTCAGTCATTTATGTGCAATGAGATTTTGCATTCCCATGGGCAGGTGTCAGTGGTTGCAACGGGGACAATAAAGAGGAATTCAGAATCTCAGAGGCAGACGGACGATGAGTCGGCAGGGGGTTGAGAAGCTGGAGCAGAAAATCACGCTAAAAAGGACAAAACGAGAGGTGAAGCGCGTTAACTGGAGAAAGCTGGAAGCCCTGTGCAATTCGTACAAGAGCATAATCACAAGTTCGAAAATCACGCTAAAAAGGACAAAACGAGAGGTGAAGCGCGTTAACTGGAGAAAGCTGGAAGCCCTGTGCAATTCGTACAAGAGCATAATCACAAGTTCAAGTGATGTTGCTGAGGGGAAATAGTTTGAAGAGGTAATTTGTCATGGGCTTCCCCATCACCATTGACAGCAAATCAGTAATGACCACGATGCTTCGCAGCAGCACGCTCACAGGGTTTAGCTAATTATATTTAACACATTAAAGTGAACACAACGCAAAAATTGATGTGAAAATGACCCAGAGCAAGTTTATTGCAAGTATTCGCAGGTGCCTATACCATCATGTGATCTGGGAAGAAATTGATAGCATGGATGCCACCGACATCGGCTAGCTAGTCAAGAGTACACCATCCTGAAAATTAGACGGTACCAACAATACCTAAACCATGTTTTCTGCGATTGAAGCACCTTATGTTCAACCAAACACCCGTTTTCTAGTCAGCTGGTTACCAAAAATCAGCAACGATTCTGAAGCACCGGTGGTAAAAAAACTGAAGACGCTTTACATTATCTGTCCGCAGTGGTTACGTCTCGCAGCCATACAACACAGCCATTACTTTAGCCTGATACACTGAACTCTTGAGAGCCAGTGATGCGCCTTTTAGACGCCACACCTGACGCAAATTAGCAAATGTGATTCGGGATTTCGAGGCCCTTGCACTGGCTTCAGACACACTTCCGTCAGAGCTAATACAACAACCGAGGTAGGTAAGATTCTCCACGGCTTCCAGTGACTCTCCAGTGGTTGGTAGATGAGTGAAGTAGGCACTTTCCGTCATCCATCATCATCAAAGACAGCAACATCAGTGTTGGCACTGATGTTTCACTGCCGTCATCCGTGCACCTCGTGTCTATTTCAAGGCGACAAACCAAGCAAAACTCGGAAGAGCTAAGCCTCTCATGACACCAGCGGCCACAGCGGTGTGTGAACTCTCTCTCCGAATACCCGAAGTGTCAAAGGAGATCTTTGGCAATTTCGGAGCGACAGTCCGTTTTGGCATAAGCAAATGTAACAAAAAGAAGGAGCGAAGGAACTTTCATCGCGAGTTTTCACAGAGGTGACCACAAACGGGTATGCAATCAAACAAGGCGGTTCCGTTCGACGACTGAAAAGACTACTCACCCCGTCGTGTCCAGCTTCAGTGGCCCTCGTTTCACCAGAGATACGCATTCGAAGCCGGAACAGAGCGACAGAATGGCTAATTCAACTGCACCACTCGCGTACTTAATTATTGTTTCTGACAGAAAGCATAAATCAATGCAGAGGGAACCTAGCGTACAAATGAGACCAGGATGTTGTCCTGCTTGCTTCAGAGTAGGAACATTAAAAACAGATAAACAGATAGGGATTCGGAAGGGACGCAAAGAAATTGCCATCGAGAGGTCAGTCTTAGTGCGGAGACCTGCGGATGTCCTCACCTCACAGCGGGTGAGGTACGGCAGAAGAAATATGTAACAGTGTACGAAAAGACATGTCAACATTAGCCACTCTACCGTATGCAACACCTAAGATGTTCCGACTGAGGGTACTACTGGAAGACCGATGTGACATGCCAGTATTTGGGTTGTGAGATTTCTACGCGGATCAAAGTACTGTCAGGCAACCGCCACCTAAATGGGAGAGTGATTAGCGCCCTCAACCGAAGCCTTAATGCAAGGCAATGGGTGGGTACTGGTGTAACGGTGATACTACTGATGGGCGAGGCATGTGAGTAGTATGTTTTCTTGTAAATCCGCTTTGCGTCTCTTGAAAAGTGAGATCTATCACGGAATTTGTGGAGTCGCTTTGTAGCATTTGCTTGGATTTGAGCAACAGTCGATGAATATCCAGGAAAGTTCAGGAAGACGTGTTCAAGGAGAAGGTGGAAGGAAGTTTTTGTAAACAAGATGCGTATGAGAGTTTTGCTTTCCTGCCCAATAGTCTGTAACTGTTCAGTTGGGATTTTCTAATAAACAACTCCGCAGCGAAGGCCTTCTTCCTTTCACTGGTATGCTATCACAACAGTTGAGGTTCTTAAGGAAGACGTCATCACACCTGTACCAACCTCCGAACTCGAGGACCAAGAGACAGTGTTCGTCACTCATTCAATCCAGGGACTAACTTGGCAGAAGGAAATCCGTGAGTATCAAGGTATAGATCGATGCGTGAAAGAGATACACAAACCGCCACGGCCCGATAAGGTCCAGTCTCGCTTATTGGCACACTAATTACTACACGTCGGCTCATCAACAAGACACTAATGAACTCTGAGGAACAACGTCCTTATGTAGAGCTTGATTACATCCATATAGATGCTCACTACCGATGAATAAGAAGTGACCATCCCATCACAAAAGACATGCGTGCCTAAAAGACTTATTTATCGCTCACTACATGATGAAAACGACAGAAGTGATAAACACAACTGGAAAGAGGAATAAAGTGGATCTGAAAATAACTCACTTCGTCTGCGTGCTTTTGACTGAAGTGATGAGGGAGGCGCCCAAGCTTTGCTTGCGTTAGAGTATGAATACGTTCCATGTTTGTCCCAAACGGAATCAAGAGTTCCGTGAAAATCAAGCCCAAAGAGAATATATCCACCTTGTAATCATACGGATCTCCACGTTCCTGTCGACATAAAAATGAGGCAAAAGAGAATAGGCGGGTTTTTATGGTGAGGTTCAAGGAGAACCCGGTTACAAAATACTTGAAACATATACACCAAACACGTGCACCTTAGTCTAAAAATCATAGCACATTTATCCAATTCATTCACCGTAATCGTTCGAAGAGACATCTCGGGTGGAGTCTTAAAAGACGGAAACTCGTATGCTCTTGTCCGTTTCAGGAGTCAGAAGCCCATTATAATGTGCCACATCGGCCGTCGCGTGGTGCCATCAGCCGGGTCGCCTTACTTGCTGCATACAGCAGGGCGGGTAAGCGAAAACATGCTACTGCTGACGCCTCCCTTCTTACACTTTCACGTTTTCCGTCTTCCACCCTCCCCCGCCCAAAT
>NW_008751774.1:101609-110313 GCF_000715545.1 Opisthorchis viverrini | reverse complement strand
TGGTTGTACGGCAGTGAAGCATCAGTGCCAACACTGATGTTGCTGTCATTGATGATGAGATGAATGATGATTATAATGTGCGCTCAGTTGCTGTTTACGAAACAGAAACGGCCTTGAGGATAATTCCCATCTAAACAACAACCCGGCACGGATTTGATGATGATGATGATGATGATTATAATGTGCGCTCAGTTGCTGTTTACGAAACAGAAACGGCCTTGAGGATAATTCCCATCTAAACAACAACCTTTGCGGCACGGATTTCTTTCTCATGACCGTTCCCTCTCGAGAAAATAATCACCGAGAAACAAAGGCATTTGCTTGACAGGGGTGAGTACTTTACCACGTTACTGGACAGTATCAAGTGTCACTCAGTAAAGAACGGTCAGTTTCAGGCACCACGAATGTTAGATCGGACATATTGACACAAAAAGCGACAAGGAAGCAGGGAGTAGTTTTGGCGATGAGAAGTTGCACAATTTGTATACATTGTATATGTATCACACTCACTCCAACAGTTCTCCTTCTGACCTTGTGCGATTATTTTGGTTAGTCCACACTAACGCTCGGAATCATTACTATTGTCTGACAGACGAAAAAAGACACCCATATCGCCAAGGTTCGTGGAAGTTTAGGTGTATCCAGCGTGTTCTGGTGGAATGGCGGTAAGGCTCTCACTTCGGATGCTAGGAGTGTGGGATTCGAATCCCGGCATAGCCAAGAATAAGCATAGTTGACTAGCGTACAAGGGCTGGGATATTGTCAGGGAGCCCACACCTAGACAGGAGGACGATTAGGGTCCTCAACCAAAGCCTTTGGCTCAAAAGGCTAACCGCAAGGCAGCGGGGTTCGGCTGGAAATGCAAGTACATTACCATTTTTTTACGGAACACGTCGCCATACATGCTCCAACCCCCAACCTGGAGGGCCAGGAGACTGTGTTCGTCGGACCTCTACTCATGGACCAACCTGGTATGAGAGACTCTGTGAGCATCGTGCGGACACTCCTCAGTATAGCTCAATGGGTCGTCGAGGTACACAAACCGCCACACCACGGTAAGGTACGGCAGTGAAGCATCAGTGCCAACACTGATGTTGCTGTCATTGATGATGATGATGATGATGATTATAATGTGCGCTCAGTTGCTGTTTACGAAACAGAAACGGCCTTGAGGATAATTCCCATCTAAACAACAACCTTTGCGGCACGGATTTCTTTCTCATGACCGTTCCCTCTCGAGAAAATAATCACCGAGAAACAAAGGCATTTGCTTGACAGGGGTGAGTACTTTACCACGTTACTGGACAGTATCAAGTGTCACTCAGTAAAGAACGGTCAGTTTCAGGCACCACGAATGTTAGATCGGACATATTGACACAAAAAGCGACAAGGAAGCAGGGAGTAGTTTTGGCGATGAGAAGTTGCACAATTTGTATACATTGTATATGTATCACACTCACTCCAACAGTTCTCCTTCTGACCTTGTGCGATTATTTTGGTTAGTCCACACTAACGCTCGGAATCATTACTATTGTCTGACAGACGAAAAAAGACACCCATATCGCCAAGGTTCGTGGAAGTTTAGGTGTATCCAGCGTGTTCTGGTGGAATGGCGGTAAGGCTCTCACTTCGGATGCTAGGAGTGTGGGATTCGAATCCCGGCATAGCCAAGAATAAGCATAGTTGACTAGCGTACAAGGGCTGGGATATTGTCAGGGAGCCCACACCTAGACAGGAGGACGATTAGGGTCCTCAACCAAAGCCTTTGGCTCAAAAGGCTAACCGCAAGGCAGCGGGGTTCGGCTGGAAATGCAAGTACATTACCATTTTTTTACGGAACACGTCGCCATACATGCTCCAACCCCCAACCTGGAGGGCCAGGAGACTGTGTTCGTCGGACCTCTACTCATGGACCAACCTGGTATGAGAGACTCTGTGAGCATCGTGCGGACACTCCTCAGTATAGCTCAATGGGTCGTTACACAACACAAACCGCCACACCACGGTAAGGTACGGCAGTGAAGCATCAGTGCCAACACTGATGTTGCTGTCTTTGGTGATGATGAGTAGTTTGAGATGTTGCTGTCTTTGGTGATGATGATGAGCGTAGTTTGAGTCCAGTTCCAACCAGTTCGAGTGTGAACTAACTAGACTGATCACGCGAGGATGAGTTTTCAAACGGAATCGATGTGAATATACAAAATAAATAAACATGAAATATGTAAAATAAATGTAGCGGTATATGAAATAATGTACGACGTTGGTCCAATGAGAAGAAAATAGTCTAGCGTGAGTATAGGAGCGGAAAGTGGAACAAATATAACTGACTTTTTGGATATTGCCCATTGTTCGTTGAGACAAACCATACATACCTGTTCCGGACTCATGTACAAGTCAGTACCGACATTATTTGTATGTCTCTGCGCGTAGCGATAGAGTGAATGGCCGACTTTGTGACGTCGAGCGGTATCAATGTGACCCGAAACACCGGATTTAGAGGTTCCGATCAGCTGATTTTCTTTACGGTGTGATTCCTTATCACAGTCACCGGATCCATTGTCCATGGAATGTGCGCTCTGGCGAACTTCTTCGTCAAACATTGAGGTTACCAGACCAAAGTCGGCAAGTTTCAGTCGATTATTCAGATCAAAGAGAATGTTGGAGGGTTTCAAATCGCGGTGCATCAGTCGGTGTGCGTGGAGATAAGCCACCGCATCCGTGATCTGGCGGAACATGTGATACAACTCTGAGCGTGGCGGGCGCGAACGTTGCTGATTGTGAGTTAACAGCCAGTTACGCAGGCTAAGTGGAGAACAAAGTTGCATTTGTATGTACAAGTAGGTAATTTCACAAGAGCCCGATGGGGATAGCAAAGCAGATTCAGCGGCCGCGACGCCAACAGAATACGCTGTTGATGTGCGAGTCGAGTTTTGTGTTCCAGTGATCTCCTGATCATCCGGTCTTTGAAAGACGATCAGACTATCGTTGTCTAGCCGAGGCGAGGATACAAAACTATCCAGAGATACTTCGAGTGGACTGAAAACAAAAAACGGACAGAGTGAGAAAAAGACTGTAAAACACTGCGTTACGGTTCCAGTATTACGAAAACTATTGTGCGAGCGGACGTTATTGTCCGGATTGAAGAGGTCAAGATGGGGCGCTGTGGGGCGTGTTCTTGCTACATAAATCAGTTAACACCGGCTTGGGATTGGTTGGCTTCGATGGGGGCTGTTTGCACTCAGAAATCTCATTCTGGCACAAGTTTATGCAGATTGCCACATTAGGCTTAATACAAGGCGTGGAATGACTATCAAGGAACCCTAAATTAAATTCGCATCATGCTGCCCAAAAGGTTGGGGCATACACTCAGACCACTTAAAAAGAGACCACTTTTTAGTAAAATAACAATCGTTCAGCTGTAACACCCTTCCGGTGCCGGGTGCAATGCTGAGGGGGGAGGGCTGAGATCTTGCCAGGTTGCCCAAGCCTAGGCAGGAGCAGTCGAGGTGCCACGGTTGGGTTTAAACCATAGACCTTCCGGTCAGTGAATTCGTGTCATAAACACTGAGCTAGCCTAAGGTTGATCGTGTTCTGCGTAGGCGAGCGCAAACCAGGTTGGGATCATTGTATTCGTATTCCACTTTCATTATAGCTCACCAGCAGATCGCATATTTAACGCAACCGAAGTTCGACGTGGATCATCCGATACGCAAAGCAAACGCTAACTGAACTTTCACTGTCCAAGTATGTTAAACAGTCCGAGTTGAGGCCAGAAGGGCGACTGATCAAACGAACGAAGTGAACACGTGTAGGACAAGTTGTAAAAAGCCTGAGCAACAAGAAAGAAAATTAGACACCGCTTTCCAGTTCGGGTGGGTTGAGACGCGTATCACTAGTAACGCAGCACAATAAGAGGGAAACATTTGCTATATTTTCAGAGTAAAACAGTTGGCACAGAAAGTAAATGGGGACTAACGATACACAGAAGGCAATATAATCATTGTCTTTCAACCCCTTTCTTTTTCAGAAGAAATCAAATAATGGGCGGGGTCTGATGACTCTCCCAGGTTCACTATTGTGGAAACCAATGAAATATCCAGTGCTAGGCCAAGGATACATACAACCCTGTGAATAAGATTCATATTCACACATGGTCTCACAAATGTCCTCTACAGCGTGCTGCAGCTGATTAGTGTAAAATCGATATAAGTGGATGACCTGATTTTGATGACACTACGGGAAGAAGTGCTCGGTTACTCAACATGAACATTAAGGATAATGCATCCGTCCACGAGCCTTCAACGTTATTCATTCGTGTGAGAGTGCCGCACCAGCTAGCTCCTTCATTCAATGCGGGTGTATTGCCAGAACAAGTTACCATACATGTTCCAACCCCCGAACTGGAGGGAAGAGGAAACTTTGTTGGTCAGACCTCTAACCACTGGCCCACCTGGTATGACAGAATCTGAGTGTCGCGCGGACACCCCCCATAATAACTCAATGGGTCGCGGATGCAAAGAAGCTAACACACACAGGAAAGGGTCAGCCTCTTCGTGACGAGGCCTTGACGGGTCTTCTCCAACGTAAAAAATACACAGCGGCTCAATCGAACAGCCGACATAGTTCCAAGGGCGGTACACAAAGATAGGGTTCTGAGTCAACATCAACCAACCAGAGGTAATACGTATAATCAGAGTAGACCGTTTTGACGGATGACCTACGGGTGACCTGGATTTACGGAAATGATGATTTTTGGGAGGCACGGTCACGCTGATAAATGTCCAAACAAGTGGCTGAACAGGCTATTCAGAAGTGCGCTCCTCACTCAGTCTTAACAATTAATATATAAAGCTCAAGATAGCTCAGCGGCTAAAGCGGGAATTTACTGACCGGTAGGTCCGTGGTTCGACTGCGATTGGCTAGGCTTGGGAAACCTTACAGGATCTCAGCTCTCGTGCTTCCTTCCGGTTGCATAACAGCTAGGATGAGGGTGTTACAGATGAACGATTATTTTATTTACTATCAAATATATATTTACTTTGGAATTGGGTTCTTCTTGCTTCCGAGATTATTTCCAGCATTGGAGCGCGAGTCCCAGGTGGAGTGCAGATCAGAATTCCACTTCATGCTTGGCTGCGAAGACTGAGCTGCACTGTCCGAATCAGCTCCTGTATCTTCGGAACACCCAAATATCATTCGATCACGAGCGTCTTGCCAACCGGGTGGGGGAGTTTCCGACCATGCACGATGGTAACGTACAATGCCTGGATGATCGAGCGAGGCTAGGGCTTGAATCGAAAGAGAAGAATGATTTTAAAAATAACTTAACTAATAAGATTTAACGCACAGTAATTCACAGAATGCACCACTATAAAAGTTTTCTACACAAACATTAGGGTTTTTCGGGCAAGTGACGGGGATCAAGTGACGCAACTCATTGCCGACTATCGATTGCCGTAATCGATTGAAAGACAAGAAAAGAAACAGTCAATTGTCGATAGAATTATTCCAATCAGAGTTACATGCGGGATTTCGATTGGACTACAGGAAAGCAGCAGAGTAAGATAAACCTACGTCAGATGAATGATGAACCAGTGTGGCAAGACAATGTGCTGGAATTTTACGATTGGTTGCAAATATAGCCTTGGGCAAATAGACTCGATCCTTCGTTCAAGACGAACCTGACTACTTAACAGGTAAAATGACAATGGGTGTGAACTAGGTAGTAAAAAGAGATGGGGCGGACAGGCAGATACTACTCAATATCAAAGCAAGTCACATATAATATGTCCTCAAAAAAATCCCACTAGTCAGCGAATCGGCACCTGTACAAATGGCGCAAAATCTGTGATCAGGAAAACGATAATGAACTAGATAAATGGAGTGGTATAAATACTTTGAGAACAGGGATATTAAAGGGACTATAGTAAACTGCCTAAAGTTGTTCCAAAGTTATGACAACGCTGGAGTGCACTGTTGCAACGGAAATATGGCCGGAAGGTCCGTGGTTCAAACCCGACCTCTACCTCTCGACTTCCCCTGCCTAGGCTTGGGCGACCTGGCGGTATCTCAGCCCTCGTGCTTCCTTCGGGTAGCATGGCAGCTAGCCACCGGAACAATGACGATGATGATAATATCCACAGGTTTCCCCGGGAGCGTAACCAGCTATTGGGAAAGAAAAGCTACAGAGGATCTGTCGGCTTCCGAAGGTGACTTGACAGATCAGTTGTTGTTACCTGACGGACTGTGGTGGAGAGATCAGGTGTTTCGAACGATAGCTGACCAATTTCTACAAAGCACCTAATGTCTGACCAGGTGCTGGTAGAAAAAAGACCAGAAGCGGTCAGGTTATACATGTGGAAGCTAGTAAAAAAACCTAGTCAGCCTTATGGGTCGCAATCCAAGCTATCGCCTAGAAAGACGACAAAAATACATAAAAAGTATGGCAAAGTCACACACCAAATGGAGTAGTGTATGCACGCAAGCTACTGTCGCCACTGCCTAGTTTGCGCTTCTGACTCCTACAGCAATAAACAAAGTGCCGTCCACTGTGAGAACGTCACGCCATCGTGCCTCAGGTAAGAGGCAAGAGGTAAGAAGTAAGAAGGTTCAAACGAAGTTCAAGAGGAACCATCAAATGAACCGAACCAGAAGAACTAGACCATAGACAGGACCCAAACACATGTAGGTTTCCCCACCGACCCAACACTTGTTCAACCACTCTAACACACTAAAATCCCTCGGCCGACACACAACAGAGATTTAGCTTAACTTAGCTGATTGGTTCTCCTTCCGCCTTAAATCTCGATCAACCTCGGAACCTAGTCATTTGGCCTGACGAAGCCTTTGTGTCAAAAGCGAAACGTTGCCCAGCAATAAATCTACCGATTGTCACCAAACTTTTTCGAAAAAGAGGCTAACTCCTTTAAATGGGTCGGTTTTAGGACTATTGCCCCTGCAACTCGCGCAAAGAATATGAACACTAAAGACTGGCCGGAGTAGAGGGCTGGAGCCTTGGAAGCAGTNATATATATATATATAAGAACAATAAAATCAACAACGACGAACCTTTTACTTCGCGAAGAAATTTGTTCTTGTCTTCCATTTTCTCGTCGATCTGAATACGTTTGATGGCATAGCGACATCCGTCAAACCGGTTCTCTACTTCGAACACACGACCAAAACCGCCACGCCCGAGACACCGAATGAACGCGAACTCGCTTTCATAAACCGAGTTAAATTGAGGGGGGATCACCTGCGTGGCAGAAGAATGTGAGGACCGTGCGTTGGAGTTACTGTGTAGGTTGCATCGAGCTGTGGAAGAGGCAGAACAATTTGGACAAAGGAGATATTGCTGGGTCCCGACTGGGATGGGAGTGGAAGAATGATCCGGAGTGGTTGTGGAGCTGGAAGAGAGTAAAATGGGACCAGTCCAGTTAGCCGTATTGAAGCAACTCCAACGAAAGAGTCGGCAACGTATATAAAGAGCGAACCGAGGAACTATGGACACATGCCTCCGGCGTGCAATTGAGGGTCAGGGATGTACGGTATCGTGAAGTGTTATTGGGTTCATTACGGGCAGGCTCAACAGGCGTTTCCTAACTTTCTTCCGAATAAACGGGCGTAATGATTGCAGTAAGAGAAAGTAGACAGGATGCAATTAGCGAAATACATCGATTTGCAAACTAATTTGGTTTTGAGAGAGACTCACTTGGATTTCAGCAACCTTATGACTAGTGCATTACGAATATACAGGTATCACGATATCCCGAATATCGTAGCAACAGAAACATGAGGCAACCTAATGCAGCACATTCAATTGCCTGGAAACCTCACAAACGAGGAATTCGGCTGGGTTCCAGGTGAGTCTTTCGCAAAACAAATTAGTTTGAAAGTGAGTGTTTCGCTAATTTCGTGCAATTTGCTTTCAAGTAGAATACAAGGTTGACGGAAACTCGGGGAATGCGCCTACCTGATGAGCCCCAGGAATGGCGAAACCGGTCGTCGGCTGGAATTTAATTTTCAGCAACCTTATGAGCAGTGCATTACTAATAGACAGGACATACATTTTGGTGAGATGTGGATATTCGTGGGTCAGCACCATAGGGAAGGACGCATCACCGAAATTCTGATAACAACACAGGTTATACGAGTTACTTCAGAGTATATCTAATTTCACCCAACTATCATGTTCTTCATTGGCCCATGCTCTTTATAAGATTGTATAAACGTTACCTGATAATACTACCATCCGAGGAAATCGATAAACATAAATAATAAAGGGACAATCGTTCAGCTGTAACACCCTTTCGGTGCCTAACTGCCATGCCGTCCGAAGGAAGCACGAGGGCTAGCCAGGTTGCCCAAGCCTAGACAGTGAAATTGATTCCAAGGTGGAATCTTCACAACTGCACACGTTCGGACAATCAGATGCGTGCATCGTAAATGCATTTCAGCTTTTATGACCAGACATAAAACAATCTAGTTATCACTGTTCAGGGTACCACCAGGTAAAAGCTCATCATCATCATCATCATCATCATCGACAGCATGACATCAGTGTTCAACACCGATACTTCACTGCCATACAACCCTGACTGATTTGAAAGCCTTATTGTAAAGAAAAGAATAAAGGTGGATGGGGGAGGGACTTAGTGCTAGCTTAACACAATCATTCCGAGGTGCCTACACCTCCAGACATTCA
>NW_008751774.1:60746-98774 GCF_000715545.1 Opisthorchis viverrini | reverse complement strand
GAGCCTGCCCACTTGCGCATTCATATCTCCGGCAACCACCACAATGTCTGAGCTTTTAGCTCGCCGCAGCAGAGCATTCAGGGCGTCGTAAAAGCTAAGGGACACGGCGCTCTCCAATTAAATTGGCTTACGCAAATGTACAACACTCACATCCAGCAGCAAAGTATACGGTATTGGCAACACCGTCAAGCCCTAAAGTACGAGCACAGAACACCAGGTCTATAAGACTCAGCTGCGTGGGATCCATAACTAGAGAACCGCGGAAGCTGAATCATCTGAACTTCAAAATTCGTACTTCTAGACTCAACAGGTCTACCTCAACGGAATGTTTTTGCATAACTACAGCCCGGCCAGGTGAGTGAGTGCCAGTATCGCTGGCCTGTACTCCGATTAATTGTTGAGCGACTCATTCTCCAATTGCCTGTGTGAATTTGCCGTGACCCGGTGTTGGCTGAGTCCTTGAGCGACGAGTTTTCAGAGGAAGGTCTACCTGACTTTTATGCATAATCTTTCAAAGAAGCTCTGTTTTGGGTTTCAAAAATCATCCCTGTGAGGGGAGAGTTTCCTCGTGGTGGGGGTAACCAGTGAGCATAGCATCGTATGCATTATACACTTGGGTACTTGTAATTTGTTGAATTTTGTTGAGGCTGACGTGAGAGTACTGTGGACGTTTGGAGTCACCTAAATTGAGTGTTATACATATCCAATAAGCATGCGTATCTGTGATCGATACACACTAGCATCACAAGAACGTGTATGATGTTGGACAACCTTCATCATCTAAGTCATTAGGAGGTAAGATAATTTGACAGGAAGATATGTTACATTGAAAACAGTACTAATTATCAGGAACTCGATAAGTATAAGTTGACATAGTTTCGCCCAACCAATAACCCTAAAGGTCTTCAATCTATATGGCGACCTTCAAATGCATCATCGGTTGGTAATATGTACATCCAGGAGAGAACTGGGGGCTGTCAGGTCAAATCTAGGCAAGAAGAGTTAAATGTATCAACCGTGTTTATTAAGTGAGCTATTTGAAGCGACAGTGGAGTAATCAAACGAGGATAAGAAAGTGTCTCCTTTTTGGTTCTAAAGCGTTTGTTTCCTCGACAGAGGGTCGCAATGACAGAAAATCCCAAGTGTATTATGGATTGAGGTGTTTTCTCATGTAGAGTCACCTCAAGAGGAAAGTAATGCACCCAAAAACTCCTCAGTGGGCACGAAATACAAGAATAACCGACCAACCTTGACAACCACCCAATGTGCGTCGGTCTCGAAAGGTTGATAAGGGCTCTCGGTTTCTACCTGGTTCCTAGTATCACAACGTAGAGTTGACCCATACGTCCTGGGACCATAAAAAATTAATACCTGTAGAGTTACCTGTAAGTGTCTTGAAAGTCCCCTCCGAAAGTTATGAAAATACGTTTGAGTAAGCACGTCAGCCACATGAAAACGATTGAGAACTGATTCAACCAAGCGGCCTAGGATGATGTTCACGAGGAACAGTTATAAAAATATAACGTTGTCGAAGTGCGACATGAAGACTGAGCGAAAGGGTAGATCCACAAGCTGGCAGTCAACAAGGGATCGCGTGATGCGAACTGTGTTTGAAGGATGGTGCTCAACAAGTGCAAGTTAATCAAACAGCCGATTGGCCATTGGTGGTCGAATGATTACGGTGTTCGAATGGAGGTCGAGCGGCAGAAGCTCTCTGGAGATTTGAGACATGCTGGTGTCAAGTCCAAATAAGGGTGAAGCGGCTACACAGTTCTTCAGCACAGGAGAGGGAAATCCAAAAGGAGGTATGAAATCTTCTCTGCAATTTTGCTTCAGTCTCTGAACATATTGCTCTGTGTATGTCAAATGGGCGGTTGTACTGGGATATATCAGGATCTAATCAAGGTGTTGAAATGTAATCAGTACGTGTGGTGACGCAATCGCGTAGCGGTTAGTTCATTGTCTCTCAGTACGCCATTAATAAAACCTTCAAGTATATTAGAAAAACTGTAACCTCCGTTCTAGATCGCGGGAGCACCTGGCACGTGATAGAGGCCTAGAAATGGTTATCTACGCAGGCGCAGGAAGTATGGACACGCGAAGGTTCCCACTGACGCAAAACAAACGAGTCACTCGGGAGAGTTTCAATCTCCTCGGTACAGCTTTGACTATGTAGAGTTGCGCAACACGCGGATGCCCATGCCACAGTAAAATCAGCCTTGTGAGTAATCAGCGTGCTCACCGGTCTGCCCATCAAACGTGCATAAGTGGAACCGAGGTAAGCTTGTTCCATTTTCTAATCAGTGTCATCCTAAGAACGACAATACCGTTAACCGTTCCGTTGATGAAATACGGCCGGGTTAACGCTTGTCCGGTGAGCTATGGGCGGGGGTGCTGAGTTGGGCCAAAACTTAAAGGAGCCGACGATATCTCCTGATAAACGAGTCATTGTTGCCGGTGTTACTTAGCGCGCCATCATGCTTAGGCCCCTACATGTTCATAAGCCGATCCTATTCCCTCGGACATGAATTGAGGCCAAGATTTCGTATGCAACCGCACATTCGGCTCTGCGAAAACTATCCCCCGTCCTCAACTATGTGAAGTCAGCAAGTGGTTTGACTACTGCTGACCTGCAGGTATGATTTGGATAGGAACTAATCAGTATCTAGACCCAAAATAAATCGCATATTCGCTTGCTAGCAGTCATTTTTGACGGTTGGAGTGAGTCGGCAGTAATCAAGCGACGCTGTAACATCAGAATATAAAAGAGCGAACGTACCTTGGTACATTAATTTGATGGAACATTTGGAACACCCTGTCCGTGATGTGGAGAAGTAGAACGAGGAATCCGATCTGTATTAGGTGACCGAATCGGTGAAACGTTGGGGGCAAGTTGAAAAACACTGTAGTTTCCCGTGATTTTCGGTCAGAGATCTCATTGGCACGAAGCAAAAGCATGAGCAAATCGTTGGCTCCACCGAGAATCCAGTTGGACAAATATTCATCAGTCTCAGTTTGTCTTTCTTCTTCGGTGATACGTGAGGGGTCCTTGGATCGTGAAGCCGTCCAGCGTGATAAGGATTCAGGGAAGTTGTAACTACCATGGTCCCGGGGGAACCATGGAACAAGTCCGGTCTGTTTTCGTCCATCCTGTTTGCTTGTTTCATCTGTTAAGAAAGGTTGACGACACATATCATCAGCGGGACGGGCGCTATATGGAGCTCTGTAGTAGCCGATCATGGTTTCTGGTGATGAGTCCGGTAAAGCGCGGTCCGCGGACGGTTGAGGAAGTTCGCTCGACAGAGGTGGGACCACGGACAGTTTGGGTAGGTCAATGTAAGTCGGTGACGGCCAGTCAAAGGTGTCTTCCAACTGGGGGGAGGGGATGAAGTTTTGAACGACAGATGCGAGGTTATCAGCAGAATGGTTATATTTCTGGGTAGTTCGATGACAGGGTTGGATAGACTTAGGGGAGAACCTGGAAATTTACGTGGATGTGGTCTGTGATGAAATACAATTTGTGGTAAGTAGACTCTATGAAAGGAAAGTCACAAACTGTGTTCAACGGTTGTGGATCAATGTTCGAAATACGTCGACAACCGAGAAGTGTAAACCATCACTGGTGTTCATCAGTGTTCACTAATTAGAATTACGCGCGACAGGTACTTTATTTAAGCATCAAGCTGCAGTCATGATGTGTGTCAAGCTATTGCACGTGCTCTACCCGCAACCAGAAAGAAACCTTTGAAATTAATCATGGCAAATCTAAGATGGAATCGCAGCAGTCTTGGTTCCTGTGACCATAGGCGTCACATGGAGATGTCAACCAATTCTAATGGGGTCAACAAATAGAAAAAGTGAAGTGCAGCTAACACTGGATCAATTTTGTCGTTTTTGTGAACGATGGGCTGTGATTTTTGATAGGCTGAAAGAAATAGACATGTGGTCAAGGCTTATCGATGAATCAGGAGTAGTTTCCGGTTATGATTGACAAAAACCAAATGCACTTTTTGCAGGCCTGCAACATGGTATCAAACTGACTTCCGACTAGGGCAACTGTGTTGCTATAAGAAACAAACGATCGATGCTGGTATTACGACAATGTAACCATACACCGGTTTTATTCCCAACGGACTCCCCATTCTGTTCATTTCAAGTGTCCCATTAGTTATGATTGCTCACCGAGCTATAGCCGGTTGGTATCAATCCAGAACGTGTCAACCGTCAGATATGCTTTCTTTACAGAATGACCGAACCGGGGGCTTATTGCGACCCCGTTCCACATTGTGACACAAAAAACAGCCATCAAATTTTATTGGCTTTCTCTCCTATCAGTACGCTGATCATGGAACCACCAGGTACTTTTGTGTTTTATTACTCCCGTTAGTCACCTTTCATTTGCAGCACATTTGCGATCGTGGAACCCCAACGACCCGTATGAGAGGTATGCTTTTAGTTTAGTTTGGTTACAAATACTGGTACGCCACTGTAAAGCCTAGGCTTGTCTTTGTTTTGATTCGATTCGAAAAGCAAATCAGTGCCGGTCGGATTGCCGGATCACCACTTTGTGGTGATTTCCTTGCGTGTCAAACGCTGAATCTGACGTTGTTACCAAAATCCAGCGCGCTCGTACGGCTCCAAATCCAAAGTCACAATATGGCCAAGTTGACTAACTATGGGACGACTCACCCACGACTTGTTGCCTATGATCCATTTTTGTCACGAATACTGAGAAAATCCGTGACAATGAAGTCACAAATATTACGGGACTCTAGAACTGGAGATAAGTCTCGTCTGCTGCCAGCTTATCACAATGCTACGAATAGAGGCATATGTAAACAAACATAAATATTGGATTCAAAATCAAAACGTAAGAAAGCGCTACACAATCACTACCAGGGTAAATCGATCGAGATCCGATTGGTCGAAAGTCTGAACCCAACAGCCAATCATGACCCAGTATTGGCCGAATGCCGGTTGCCAATGGCGCATCCGGAACGCGTCAGTCTCCAGAAAGTTATTACTGCCTATGCTATATATATGAAGCGTTGTACAAATGTTTCTGACTTCGTTTTGGGCGTTAATATACCTTGTGCACTTTTGGTGGTTGATTTGAAGTGAACGCTAGCTTGGGAGGCTCATACCGAGGGCTAAGCTGAGAAAAATACCGTTACTACACTTTGACGCACAGAGTTTCTCATACTAGGTTGGTTGAACACAATCACCTGGTACTCCATGTTGGGGTTGGTACAGACACAGCGACTTGTTCCTTAAAAAAAACCTATACTACTGTAATATTATGTCCTATCCGCCTGGCGGTCAAGCACTTGATTCGTCCGACTAGTAGTTGGAAGCGCCTTGTCAACAAGACCATCAAAGGTCGCAATGGATCTATTATATTCATTGGAAGGATACTGTTTGGACCATTGGGCACAATATTTCGAGCACTTCGTTGGCTACGTGTTACCTCCAATCCGGACTGTCAGCCTTTAACAGAAACATGGACTGCGAATATGGAACCCCCTTCGATCTCAGGGGAATCCCAGTAGAAATTTCTACCTAAGCGTCATCGTGCTCCGATGAGCGTCTACCTGTTCTGCTCCAACACGACTGGAAGTTTCTCAGCAAGTACCTGTCTAGCCTATTTACGACTATCTGTGAGAAAGAGACCGACCAGACAGCTAGGTCAATCTGTCGCATGCGAGACGTTGACCAGTGTTAATTAGGCCGTATTTCGACTGGCTTCAATCAGTATGAACCACATGTTCACACTCTCAACCTATAAGATACATAGTTGAAAAAATCAATCATTAGGCGAAATGTGGGTGATCCAGGGAAGACTTCATTACGCGTTTCGTCCTGATTGGAACTCATGTAGAAGTAGCGAGAGCTAGTTTTTCTTGACATGTCGAAAGCCTTTGATCGTGTCTGGTGTGCGGATCCCCCTGCATCCCAACCGAAGTAAACTGACTGGAGGTTTCTCCACAGCGTCGCCTTCCGGACCTAAACCATCAGTAATGCGGTTTCTTCAGATCCTGTACAACTACTATTATTTCTTACCTTCATGCCAACGGTCTTTCGTCGCCTGGTTTCCCGATTGTCAAACGACACCATTCCGTATCATTCTCCTTTATACCGTCCTCGAATCAACAATTATACAATGATTGTGCATTACGCATTAAAGTACTGAACACAATCGAATGGAGGCTTGTGGACTGTAAAGTTCAACACTCATGTATCTCCACTCTGTCTTCAACTTCCTAACAAACCAAGTATCATTTCCCATTCTCCCTCGTTCACCCTTGGACTAAGATCTACCAGGTCCTTTCATCGCCCACTAATGTCGCATTCTTTGTGATATTAGGAAGGTTGAATTCCACTTCGAACATTTTGGACCCGCTCCACCTTTTTTTCTAGAACATTGACGCCATATTCGAGATGGGGGTCATTTCTTTTAGACTGCTCTATTGAACTTATTGAGCTTATTCAGCTCACTCCCAAAACTCGACAAAAATTCGTCCGAGCTATCTTCTTCCGTCTCTCTCTCTCTACTTAAATCTTATAATCATGCAAACGGCCTATTCACTTCCATAACTGTAAATTTCCGATCCCCAAAAGCAAAACTAAACCTTGTGCTCCTTCCTTCCTCGGAACAAACCAAAACTGTGTTTCCGGGCACCTACCAACTTCCACCTTTTCAAGCGCCGAGCTCATTTGCACCACTTCAACTAACCAGGAAGTCCTCTTTCACTCATTTTATTATTTTACACAAAGACGCTTTCCTCTGACCTCACCGCCGTGTTAAAAGACTGAAAAGACAACGCATATACACAATCCATTTTTGAAGCATCGAATTTCTAGAGTCCCCACTTGAATAGAGGCTCCCCCTCTGAAGGGTCAACAGTGACGTTTCGCTGTCAACCTTGATTTCATGTGTACCATCCATTCAAAGAAGGACTACCATCCCACATACTAGGCCAAAAAACCCTAGTCCCTTTTATTCAATCAAGTTAAGTTTTTTGGTCGTATGCACGTCAATAAAAAACACAGAAGGAATCTAGACGAAAATCGAAAAATCAGGAACGAAATGCATGTTACAGTGTTTGGGAAGAAAAACACAAACATGAGAAGTGAGAAGTAGCGAGTGAGCATGATAACTCTGTTGAATGTACCGATCTGTATAGGTTTCAAACCTGCGTCCTCAGTCGAAAGTCCATCCTAGCGGACCGCGTGTCCTGATATTTGGTGCTTCGTTACCAGCCCAGTGTTGTCAAACGTATGAGCGAAGGCAAATGTGGATCGAGAATTCCAAAACAGCTGACACTGACATGGTTGTAGCCTTCCCTCGAGCAAGCTCCATACAAATACACCATCTAGCTTGAGATGGTTTAGTAGTTAAAGCGCGAATTTACTGACCGGAGGGTCCGTGGTTTAGACTCAACATATGCATCCTGACTGCTCCTGTCTTAGCTTGGGCAAACTGACAGTATCTCAGCCCTCATGCAGCTGGTCACCGAATGAGTGTTACAGCTGAATGATCATTGTTATTGTAAAATACCCTATCGAAATTACTCGTCACCTGCTGTGACCTACAGAGCGTAATCCCCCCGTCATCGACAACAGGGATATCAGGTTCATCGATGACCACACAGAGTACATGATTCCAGAAGCAAGTGGAAACAACTCAAGCCTCAGCTAGTGCACCCAATAACAAAATCCACCCTGGTCTAATCAACAGTGTTCAACGTGTTTGAAACATTAAGCCCAGTGTCCGTAATTTCACCAGCTGGAATTGAGCTGGACCGTAAGATTGGTTATTCAGAGTGGGTTAGAATGAAATGAAGTAAAACGCGCCGTTTCAAGACAAACTACTGAAAGTACGTAGCAGGCTTAGTCACAGTATTAAAGAACGGTTGATCGCTCGGGACAAAGAGGTCAGTATCATACTCACCTGAACGTACAGTTGTCCATTCAGAGTCCCCAGATAAACAAGTCTGTCCCGAGAAGGGCATTCCAAAGTGGGTTTTGTCGTTTGTGACTTTCTTGCATAGTGTTTGCTCAGCGTTGTTCTGCGACTCGCTGGTGTCGGGAGAACCTGCAGATTTAACCGGCCAATACTGAGCTGTTCTGCGAGCGAGTCCGCCAAAATATCCCCTAGTGTGGAGTTAATGTGGTGTGAAGAGGATCAGCTTTGTCAGGATGGGTAAAAATCAAACGAATTTGGGCAAAAAAGAACAGCATTCGGTTGTGCGGGTCGGCTGCACTTTGAGATGAACAGTTGCACACCAGTGTACCAGGAACCAGCTAGATATCAAGTCCAAGTCCTAGGTCGGGATATTTGAACTAATCGTTAGATGGAGTAAACGTTGCAGGTAGCATGCACTGGAAATAGTTAGCAACTGAGTGATAGAATTGAGTCTCAAAATATACATCTCTGAATTAGTACATGCAACAGTCACAGTGCCATAGCCAGGATTTTTATGCTGCGTTAACCGATCTTGTGATTGTCTGCCAATCCCACAGCCCACAACTTTTATTCAAATATGTTCTGCCTCCGGCCTACCAGCATCTGCGGTACACTAGAGAGAACGATAAAGTTGGATAGGGACTGCTGTTAATCCTTTTTGGAAACTTATACAATCAGTTGCTAAATGTGCAAATGGGAGTCTTAGTACGTAAGGTTCCTCGAATAAGCAACAGCGACGCATCCAAACTCGCCATTTATGAGGTTTTCAATAATAACCGTTGGTTCTGCTGTTTCATTGGAATACAGTTTCACGAAAAACGGCCTTCTGCGGCTGCTGTCCAAATATCGCTAGTTGATATAAAAGTTTCGCATTCATAATGGCCTATTTAACAGAATTGTTAAACATCACATCTAGTGTCTGGAGGATGGATAGGCAAGCCTTGGCTAGTTGGAACAAGCACTTCAAACGAAGTTGAGGGTTCCGCTTGCACAGTAAATACATCCACATGACGCAGCGGAATACATCCGGAATTTCATAACCCTGGAGCTTGCCGGTCATTCCAAGCGGCGACAGCTAATCGGCCCTTGAAGATGCTTCTTTAGAGGGTGGGTAGTGTTGCACTGAGAAGGATATGCATACGAGCAACGTGCAAATGGGCGCCAGAACCTGAACGACAGACAATCTCTGGACGATATCTAAAACGGGCGAATGAAGATCACCATGCCCAACGATCATATTGAGCTACCACATTCAAGACAATCTATTTCAATATTCCTCGGACGAAACCAGACCAAGCCAAATGAACTGCTTACGATTAGGACGACATGTGAAAGTTGGCGAAGCCAAGTAGCTAACTGGTATCTGATTGTTTGGGACTTGTGTCAATCATACAGCGAAGATGTGCAGCATTGACATTGAGTTTAATCTCCCAAAGGCAACCATTGACGGGCCGGTCACAAGCGTTTGCTGCTGAGAGGTAGACGCTACAGTACACTCGCCACCTCATCAACTACCAACATTCCCACCCAACAATGTCACCTTGTTGTTGTACTTGCGCACATGCAGCAAATGACCTAAAATCTGTACACGGACTAAAAACACTCTGCCGCCCGCATGAACCCTGTCGGAAGGCTAGTAGTGAGCTGACAAAGAGCGGCGGGCACTCGTGGCGAATAGTCATATAATGAGGCTGTTTGGAGGTCAGCTGCGGCAGTACAACTCCAGTCGACTAACGCTTCTACTAGTGCCACGTTTCGCTTTGGCTGTACCGAATGTTTGGCCTAGATCGGTCTGCAAACCTGGCACCGAATGGTAGCACGAACATGTACCTCTGTCTGAACAGACCTGTTTTGTTTTGACACAACCCAACAGCAACACCGGATGACTTAAAAATACAGATCAAGTGTGTATGCTGAGAGGGGATTCAAGGTTGCCGTCAATCCACAAGACATCGTCTCACAGTCCATCGTGAATATGACAGCCATAGGCAGAAAACACAAAATAAGCCACGAAACCAGTCATATTATGTTGCAGCTCAAAATATGCTCAGAAGAGCCGCTGATGGAATTGGAGGAGAGATCTTCCCGTATTACAAGCTCTTTTTATCGGTCTGCAAACATGTACTGATAGTTCATGGTAATGCAAACCATAAAACATCTACAGACTCTACAAAAACGACCCCATGAATTACGTTTATATTTCAGACGCAGTGCATTTATTTTGGGTTCATCGGAATAATCCGCCGCAGTGCTCTTCTGTGGAAAGTTCTGAAGAGAGCTATGAAAGTACAGAGGCGGATGAAGTAACTTCCAAGAACGTTTCATTCAGAAAAGTTTCGTAATGTGCTGTGATGAGGAAAAGTAAACATTTGCTTGGGCTTACTGACGATATGCCTCTAGTCTTAAGTGAGAAAAAATGAGGGGAGCAAAAAGTGTATAGGAACGACGGCGTCTTTCTTTCATGTGTAGAAAGGTAGGCGTATGGCGATAAAAGTTCACGGAAATTTTGTGGGCCTAGTTTTAATTAGTGCTGACTAACCAAAGACGAGTAAACTAATTATGTACCGTTCTCCAGCGAACAAGATATTAGAATGGTGTGCATTAGTGGCAAGCGAAGCGTGTGCTATTAACGTAAGTCCCCCTTGTTCCTCACAAGTAGAGTAATCTACTGTGGCTGTCCGTCAAACTTCTAAAGCCGTGCGCACCCGCTTTCTGTACTTATATTTGTTACCGCGTGTGGATGACCATCCCTGAAACAGAAAATGTGGAAATTATATCAGTGATTTGTGCACAAGTGTGACTACGGAGCTCACTGAGTGAAACACGTCCCCACCACCATTTTGTCGGTACAAGCCTCACAGTGGTCCAATTTTCCCCCGTTTTGTTCACTAATGAATAAAGGGCTGGTGCGAAACAACTGTGCTCAAAACACTACAAGGTTTGTCCCCTCACCAGCTCATGCGCATCAAATTATCGATTGGTGTATTGTGTACTACCCCAGTCACTCACAGAAAAGCCAGCCTTGAGGGCTCTCATAATGGGCTTTTCATTGCGACAAAGGCTTAAGGTTTAACGTCCGTTTTACTCTGCGAACCATTAGCCCACTCAATACAAGCACTCACCAGGTAACGCGTTTAAAATTTATGATATAGAAATTCCTATTGGAGTTTGCAACTAAGGCTACTGTGTCTTCATCTTCAGCATAGCACTTAATAAGTAACTGAGTGGTAACCAATGCTTATTCCTACGGTTCAGTCAAACGGCATATTAACATGCACGTCACACTCATGTTAAGGATAGGCTAAGCTATGACCTTCTTTAGTTAGTTAAGCGGAAGAAACATGTCTGTGTGCCTGAGAAAACCTTGTGTGGCACCTACGCCATAGACAGACCAGCATGGACCTGAAGCTTTTGGATAAAAGCTCTGCATTTTACTGGAGAATGTCCAGAGACCAGTCAAGTTGTCAGGTGGACATGACGTAGTAAGAAATTCGCAGGCGGGAAAGAGGATTTCGGTTAGCAGCATGTTACTATCACACACAAGATATAAAGGAAGTCATATATACGGTGACATGCGGAGATAGCTGTGTCTGATTGTTACAGTGGGTAGTGAAAACTTCTATTACCTCTACTTACAAAAATGTGACTTCAAAGCATCAACTAGAAGAACTGCCGTTCTCATCCTCTCATCTTTCTCCACAACCATTCCGAATTGCCTAAACCTTTAGACGTCCATTAAGGCAACCGGGATAGTTTGTTTCTGGTCGTTTTCTCCGGTATCCAGGGCCATCTTAAACTAAGTCCTTATTTCCCTAAACCTTTATTTATACTTCTTGCCAGGGTGTTCTACGTCATGGTTTTTGCCTTCACATCACTCTTGTTTGAACAATCCTCCGTCTACCTGGTGCATTTATCCTGGTAACTCCACACCAAACAGAAGCACTGTGTGAGAATCTTGTTCTCATCAGAGCTAATCAACAGTGCACATCTTTAGCCACGCCGGGATATGAACCCCAAAAGTCCAAAAGGCGAGGATGGTGTTACAAGTGATCCACTGGCACACGAAAGAACTACCCGAGTCATCACGTTCAGACGAAGTGACCGTCTTGCCTCAAGACTTGAACGACGATCTAGTTACTGTTCTAGGTGTGTCAACGGAATGACCCAACTATCAGATAGCGTAAAGGACGCTGGAAACATGCTGGTGGTTGCACGGCACCAGTATTCAGTATTGTATTGTTGATGATGATAGTAATGACTTGCACATAGACGCTTGAGCTTCCGACTGAAGAACTGACTTTCGTTTTCATCTACTTTGTGGTGATGGAGCGTGGTGGTGGTAGCACCCGTTTATGAGAAATACGGGTAAATTACTCGATATAATTGTTGTCGGGGAAACTGCTGGATGATATTTATCAAACGTTGAGGCGGTCAGACTGTCCAGTTAGGATTGCTCACGGGTATCCCGTTTAAAGAATTTCTATACAGCAACAGATGACAGAACCAGTTGAAAGAGTGGATCCTGAAGCGAGTTTTGTAACTGAGCGCTTTCTCGTGAATCTTTAATATGGTGCATTGAAAGACATGCTACCATCCTATAAATTGAAGTAAGAAACACCATAATTGATGAAATGAGTATCAATCTACTCTAGCTATGAAGACAAGAATTTCAGTTTCTCTTATGAGCTTCATCACATGGATCTGAGGGGCATGACAATAAACGGTAAGTATACAAGGTCGGTCACTGTAGATTTCCATACCGGTTACCTATATGGGGGAGTGGTAACCAATCATCGCTATTCAACATTATGGTTGGCGTAAAACGGACGGGAACTTCTCGAAATAGCATCACAATACTTAGATTATCTGACCTACTTTCAGCTATACAAGCTATTTACTCTTGTTTATGCATTCCAACGTGCTTCTACCCTGCATATGACGATCGGGCCTATGGGTGCCTAAACGTAAAGATTGCACCTAATGTATCAAGCGAATCATCGGCAACAACATCTTAAAGGGAGGCTTTCATTTACGACAAACCAAATCAGGCCAGAAATGGAGGGGATAAACTTAAGGTAACTTACTGGAGAACAAACGAATTTGATCAAGTCTCTTGGTATGTGCGTTGTATAACCATGATTTCGCAATGCGTGTTGGAAGGGTATAATGCCAGTGGCTGTCGGGAAGATGAGACTTTGTTTGTCCAATTATCATCAGTTTGTCTAGATCGAACTGAATATGCATATCTTCAAGAACACCGGCCGCTGAAGAATGGCCATCAACCGGGATGTCCAAACTAGGGACGTCTTTCAGCTTTTGAGAAAACCCAAAGAAACAAAAGCGGAAGACGATAAAATGCCTATACCGGAAAAAAGGATGCGGGTGACAAGCACATAGCTCCGACAAATTCATGGGAGTATTTTAAGTTATTCAGAGGTGAATTGGAGAGAATGTCACTCAATTCTCTGAGTCTAAACTGTCCATGGATAATTCTACTAGGCGCTGGAAATGCTGAGCGGAAGTCAAAGTTATGCCTCCAATCAATAGCACTTGGCTGGCCACCGAAATACGTAGAAGCCACTGGAAACCGACACATCCGGGTATCACAAAGCTGTGATATTGGTGAAATCGTCTCGCGTTTTTGTGGGATATGACGACAACGACGATAATCCACTAAACTCAGCGTATAAATAGTATACAACCCGTAGCAAGCACACCACTATGTCTCTAGACCTAGAAGAAAGCAACTGAGAAGGTTCTTGTTTATAACGTCTTCTTACCAGTTCATTTGGTCGAAAAGCCGTTTTCAAAAATAGGATTGTGTCGTACGGACACTAGACCGACCACTTTCGTGTGGAACGGAGCGTGGGAGCGACAGACGGAAGCGCACCCTAGGAAGACAGTACGCAAATGTAGAAAAAACGCAAGACGGTTTGGTATTTTTCACAAAACGATGGACACAAATTCCACATATTATGAACAGTAATGATCTCTCCCAGTCGCGGAATAGTGCACGTTCACCAGAACTGAGTCGCACCAATTCTGGAATAATGATTAATTATGCTTCAGGAATGTCATGCAGTCCACTCCTCACCTGATTTCTGTTACCGATGGAGAACTAGTGTCCGCGTTCGATTCAGGCTAGGGGGGTTCCTTTAGGGTCTGTGTGGGTGGGGATTAGCTGAACTGCCTTCATCGTTTAAGACGAAGTTTATATGAATAAAGGTCCCATCCGCTTTGTATATTGTTTTGTTAAAATCCACCCTCTCGCACCAACTAGTCGGATTAGTTGGGGCAGACAGGCTGTTCCCCATGCAAAGGCTTTTCCCATTACCCAGATCTTCGTTATCCACCAGCGCCGCCATCATTATCATAGTCATTTGCTGATGGTAGTTTTCCCGATATCAATGACAGTTGTCGATCGTGACGATATTCGGCCCTATGATGTACATGCACCGCAGGATACAGGATTTTAAAGCTCTGGGCACGCATTGTAAGTTTTCTGCAACCGTCCTCCAATTCCCTAATATTATCTGTGCCTACTTACTTCTAGAGCTTTGCAGCCAACCCAGCTCGGTAGTGTTGGGACACGGGGACGCTTTGAAGGCGACAGACCCTTAATACGGATACCCACACAGTGCTACGATCAGAGTCGAACTGTATGATCCAATTGGAATGAGTCTTGAATTTAATCCCTCACGGGTGGCTAGTTGCCAAAAATTCAAAATAAGCGCACAGGTGGTGTGCGGTAGACGGCCGTTAAGCCACACAATGTATGTGCTTGTACTGACAGTTCGCACTAAAAATCGCTTAGCTGCAGTAAATAACTGTCGTGCAATTCGGAGGAAGCACCTGGGCTGGGCAGGCTACCTGGCTACTAGCAGATTACCCAAGCACGGATAGAAGCAATCGAAAATCCAACTTTGAACCCCGGACCTACTGTTTAGGAATACCGCACCTTGACCACTGAGCTATCTCAAACTTGTATTCTGCCATGTACTGGCAAGAAACAAACGTCTACAACACAAATGAAGGGAGGTTCCAGTTGTCCTGGTGATAAGCAACAGTTACGAATCGAGTGTCACGGCGGGTTTCTTCTGGGCTTAGTGGGCCGATCTGAGCATTCATACCACTCATCAAGACCAAGGTGTTTGTACATGTTACTGAGCGAAGCGACTGTGATAATTCTCGATAGAAACTGTTTTTCCCAACACCAAACCTACCATCCGCGGGAGCGCCTGCTGATACAACAAATAAACTCCTTGTCAACAGTTTGCTCTTTGTGAGAGAAAAAGCCTACTATCGGCGTGCTTCCCTGGAACAACCTGTTACATATGGCGGTTCATTCCCTCTTTGAAAAACACAGGCCACCGTATGATTGACAGTGAAACACCAGTGTTCTCATGTCAATGATGATGACTCCATCGATACGTTTAGGATTCTTGCTGGTTGGCAGACGGCGTTAACTTACAAAGGGTTTCGAGGAACGAGCGAGGAAATAAGAAAAGATTATATCACCAACTTAATACATCGGTGACTACTTCCGTTTGTTAGGTACACAAAGACGACACTATGTACAGAGCATTCCGTTCACGCAAATTATCCATCAAAGACCACGGGACCAGCCACTCAAGTTTTGTTCATTCAGTTTAGTCACCGTGCAATGGAAACAACGAACTGATCCTATGTTGAGAGTCATGTGAAGCTACACAACAGAGGCCACTACTGTGTCATTGGATCGTGCCTAACAGTTCTAACAGCATCGACTTCTCGTGTCCCTGAGGGCGTCTATCCAGGGAGAGTGTGTATCAACGCGATCACTTACGGCCCAAAGACCCTGTGGGGGTGTCAGAGGCTAGTAGGATATTGTGACCCTCCGGATTCCAGGTGATTTGGTTCTTGCGGGCCTATATAGGAATCTATAACTATCCGGATAGATGAACTTGACTATCGCACCGATTATTTTTTAGCAGCGCCTGATGATGCCATGATACTGTATGACAAACCGTGCTATCGAATGCTGTTTCAGCAAAGTTTTTGTTCATGATATCCGTGAGTGGGGCGTATATCTTACCAAAAAGCAGAAAGAATATTGAAAAATGACCCGCCATTCGGATATATACTCAAATCTACACAAAGAGTAATATAAAGAGGTGGTAACGCTACGCTTATTTCACAAGATGGTATTCTCATGCTCTACAGTCTTTTGAAAATGACTGTGAAGACCTGCGGAAACCATTTGTACTTTTCAGCTATCTTAAGCAACCGGTGCATAGCATCGAGATAGAATCAACCCGGGGCAACGGTGCACTGAATATCACTCAGTCTTAAAGGTATTTTGTCTAATCATCCGGTGCAGGGAGAACATGTGGAGAATATTTGGCCGTGGTGACCCATGGTGATAGTGCACAATGTTCTGATTATATCCGACGACCGCCGACCTGATTGCGAACAACGTCCTCTTCAAAGCTATATTTGAAAACGATTCGTCGTAGAAGGCCAGTGGTTTGCGAAATTACTGTTGAGAGCCAGATTCATTCGCAACGGAGAGTTTGTGTAGCCAGCACGACAGATGTGTCTGCAGAGGCGTTTCCGTAACAATGAATTGTTATTTATCCCGTACGACTTAACTGCAACGAGATGACTTACCTCGGTCTCTGATCGTACCGTGCCACACGTTTGTGAATTACGACGGACACTTGTGGTGGAAGTAGATAGGTGGCCATGAAAGGCACATAATTCATTATTTTGAATGCTTAAATTCCATTTTTCGGAACCCGTTGGGACATGAACTGCACGAACAATGTGGGTCATCCGATAAACTAGAATGCCGGGATCACCAGAACCGCCAGAGTTCGAAGATGTCCCTGAACAACCATCACGAGAGCAGTTGTATTTTACCTGACAGAGGGGTTGTGAAGTGATAGCGAAGTTGAGAAGTAAAGGTAAAAATCGAAAACCCGAATATAATTGTGGATACATTCGGAGAAAATAGGGTTACTTGCAAAATGGAGCAGGAGACACAAGAAATTTGTGAAAGTCGTTCTAGACGGGGATACAGATTTCTATATTGCCCCAGGGGAAATGAAGACAGAATATGAGGAATTCCATGGTTTTTCTGTATATGAATGCATAGTGCACGTTGTATGAATATACCCAAGTGAAGGGAACAATGAGGTTGCTTTCCAAAATGCTGATAGTGAAGCTGACAGCTAGACATTGCCCATATATGACTTGTCGGTAACGAAAATACACCCTACTGCGCTCAGAAAACAGTGTAACACATCAGCTTACAAGTTCAGGGTCTGAAACCAGACAGGTGATTAGATCTTCGCAAAGAAATCCCTCCATCCGTGACATTAATTATCCAGAGAGAGCTGTAAGAGTAAGGTATTCGACATTTGGCATTATCACCACACAGCAGCAGAACGATCACCAGTGACACCACGATGATCACCAGTCACCAAGAGTACCACTGATTAGCAATGACATTCCCGCAACCACCATTCATTAGCAACACGGTTATCGTCACCGCTGTCATTAACATTATTCACCCATTATATGAACAGGAAGAATGTCCACATATGGTGTGATACTCCAAGAAAGTCTTATGTTGCCAAAGACAACTATCAAGCACGATAGTGATGAAAAACACTTGCTCTGACCATCTAAGAAGAAAGCAGTACCAGCAGAACATCTTGTTTTAGGCGATATCAACACAAGATGCGTAGCCAACCCCTCGGACGCATCTCACTCTAATAAGACTATTAGGTACTAAAGTGGTTTTTCAAACTGTAATCATACTGGTGCTGGATGTGTCCCTTCAGGTATATGCAGCCTTTTACAAGGACCAATACCAGCCCTTTTCAGTCCAATTGTTGCTAGAACCACCTTCCTCCATAGTTGCACAGCAGTTGGGTCCCAATTTCTATAAGTGATTCGTTGAAAAGGATACTGTACAATACTCTATTGAAAGCCCCGGGCTCATGAAAGTTTAGTAGTTCAGGTGCCGACCTACTGACTTGAGAATTCGTGGTTCAAACTCAACCTTGGCACCTCGACTACTCCTGTCTAGGCTTAGGCAACCTGGCAGCCGTCGTGTTCCTTATCAAACACGTAAAACACTGGACGCCGAGAGGGTGTTACGCCTGAACGGCTGACTTATTCTCAAAAGACTACACTGGAGAAAAAACATTCGCGATGGGCAAAAACAAAAAACTCGACACGATACCTGTTGATCACCTGACGCTTTTCAAGGTCACCAGTAAAGTCGCCAACAGTGGTATCGAGCACGCCTTGTCTACTACTGGTTGCAGATTACCATAAAAAACAAACTCCACAAGTCTTGTCCTGACTCGCATAGGCTGTCATGGTTGCGAGGTTCACCAGCCTGTCGATTTACGCGACGCCCTATCGCGACACTCTATTCGAGGCTTTGTTTACGTTGATGCACTATCTTGTCGTTGCACGAGATTTAAACTTTAGGATGCTATCCACCAACCCGATCTCCTTCCAATTTTTTCAATATCGGGCAGGAATCGCTCATCAGCACCCGACCATGCACAACCCTTTAGGATAGGGCATTGCCGAGATTTCGCCATTTTACTTGGCTGCCCGAACAAAGCGCAGCATAACATCTCACGGTGAGTTTCCAGTCAGGCACAACAATCGTCAACCACGGACACTGCGGTTAGTAAGTTTCAGCAATAACCACTGAACTACCTCGAATTACCGCTGCCAATCCTATCGCTGACATAGGGCTTTGAAGCACTGTAGCTCGAAATCGCCACCATTATTCAGAGTGCCCCGGATGTTCACAAATAAAAACTACTGCGCTATAAACGTTCCGTAGTTTGCACTCCCAGAAGGCTGCGTAAAACGCCGGCACGTCAGTAACACCATATATATGGCTATCTGAAAATCCCGAACGAATACGTTTGTTTTACTTTTATCTCTATTTTTGACACTCTGTAAGAGCTACTCTGAAGTTAACCCTGCCTTCGAAAGTCAGATCATTGACAAACCGATTAGCCTCACCTCTGAGTCTTTGTCCGAGTTAGCGTCTCTTCCGACAATCTGAGGATACTAGACTGTGTGGAACCTCATCGCATCCGCGTCAAAGGCGACAAACAGCTTTGACGCGCAAGATCGAAGAAGATTTTCCACCGAGGTATGAACATGCTGCTCAAACGTCGAAGTAAATTTATAGTGCTCTTTTCCGTTTGGTGACGATGCCGGTATATTAGAAACTGTTGAGTGCTGTCCTCGTGGTATCCTATTGTCTGTGCGCAACACGGTATGGAGGTGAAATAACCGAAATATATCCGTGAAGTGGTAAGATGAAACAGATGAAACCCATCCTCGGTATGGGTGTCCCCTGTTTCGTCTTCGTTGTGCTTCTTGACTTACCTAAGTGGGTAGTGGAGCTTATCCTGTTCTTGGTTTCCCTCAACGTGATTGACTCTCGCCAATGGCTACTCGATCCGTATGTGACAACGGATATTCAATATCATCCACGAACTCGCGGCCGGTCTTTTTATTCACGTTTTCTCTAGGGCTTTCTGCCGTGACTGACCTAGTTGGTTCACGCATGTACCTTCCCTATATGTATTTTGATCCAAATACATTACTCGATGTTTGTTCAAACCTATTTTTCCGGGTATGCTTCTTGAACCGCAGTAGACAAATTCAATACACCCAACGAAAAACAATACCGAAGGATGCACGCTGTCCGCACACAGCCAAAAAATCAGACAAGCAAAAACAATGCGAAAGCTGAAGTCACAAAATGGGAGGAAACGATCCACATATAGAAAGTTACATGGTTGTGAGAACGCCATGAACTTTGTCTCAAACAACCAATATGAACACATTGGAAACGAATGGAATAAATGCAGCTAAATACCTTTCCAGTTGAGGGATCGAACGCAAATAAGGAGCTATCCTTCCCTCCAGTTAAAACAGAGTCTTCCGTCAGCATGAAATTTGAAGCAAACAGGGAGTCTACGGTCAGTGGTAATGCTTTCAAAGATGCTGTGTGCTTGTCAGAGTGCGGACTGCGCTCCAAGAGATATAACTGCCCATCCAGGGAGGGCACAAGGCTGTAATCGTGTGCATCTGTAACCAACTGAGCAAAATGAAGTGATACTCATTTCTTACCCGTAGCTCACTAAGGCTTTGCGAGATTAGAGGATTTCCTGTAATCCTCCAAATCTCTTTCCCACTGTATATGTCAATGCCAATGAACGAGCCATCAACAGTATTGACTACTAGGATTCTGGTCTTTGTAAGATCAGCTGAGGCGAAACCTACGTGCTCGGCGCTGAATTCGCCTGACAATGAACATGACTTTGAGCCAGAATGAGGGAGACAATACAGAGGAGTGACAACGACGGCATCCCAAAAACAAAAACAACTCCTAAGGCACGTAAGAAGGCACATAAGGAGGCGGCAAGCCGTTACAACACGCCATCCAGAAGTTCGGCTGATTCACCTCTACGGCGAGGCATATGATTGGTCGAACGTAATATGACCTAAGCCTTCCGGCAGCCCTAATGAAATGCAGTTGCTATTTGCGGGCGCTCAATATTCGCACTATGGAATTAAATTTTCGAAAGCTATGACGTGTCCCTGATGGAGTAAAGCAATCGGACACTTGAGTTGAGGGTACTAGTCCAAACTTATAAGTCTCAATTAGGCATCCTAGGGCCGCAACGATGCTTGGAAATTATGCCACAAGATTTTTCACGCTTGCTCCCAGTGAACAATGGGATTTGGTGAGCTGCAGAAATATGAGGGAAGATTAGAACGGTTTTCGATTTGAGAAAATATGCAACCAAATGCAACATTTTGCCGCGAGAAGTTTTACAACGCTCGTAAAAGGTTTGCAGCTGAGAGCTTTGTGCGGATAATGGGCACACTATTTGCGGTGAAATATCTACCGGCTGTTCGCGGAGTGTATCTGCTACCAAAAATACATGTACGATATGTGATACACACGTCCCTCCTGATAGCCTTTCTAATATGAAAGTAACACAACACGATATCGCAGCTGAACACTACGCCCGCTGTCCGCACTTGTGCCGCAAGTTTGTCCATCACAAGACTTCAAGCATACTGTTCGCCCTGATCAAGCTGAAAAGTTTACACATGTGAGCAAACTGTTCACGAATGCACGCATAACCGCAAGTTCTGTACCCATGCCTTCCGTGATCTGGAAGGTTTAGTATATGTGTCTGCTGGCCAGACATTGGTTGCTTGAGGAACTTTCGCGAAAAGCTTTTATGCGTGTGTTTCATTGACATTTGCTGAATCTTAAAGCTTCGGAATGGCATTATCTGCTACCACATGGAGATACCTATTTTGCTCAAGTGACCTTCGCCTGACTGCAGCGTCAGTTGGCCAGGATCGAAGTCACTCATCAGAGATGACCAATACTTCTGGGGGTAGTTGTTCGTTTTGATTTATAAACGCCAATCAGAATTCCACAGCCACAAACTGCGCACCCATACTTAAGCAGGGTCTTGTGTTTACCAAACCCCCCTTCGATTAGCCGTCAGTTTACCGAAAACTGATCGAAACTGATTGCACTTCCTTAACAAAAACGCACTGGGCAGCCGATGCTTCGCATACAGGTTTTGAATGGCAAATTACGCCCACCTCCTTCAAATTCCCCGAATTTGCGTATGCTTTGCTGCTTATCTATTGCATTCGTAGTACATCCGTTCGTCGCACTATACAGTGTTGGATTTTCAACTTTCAGATGCACGTACAAGTGCCATATGACTGCCCGTCATGTAATCCCTTAACGTATTCTTAAATCCCGTGATGGCTGAAATGCGGACAGCCCTCATTTTCTCAACAGGCACATCTTACGCCTGGGACCGCAACTTCTAAAGTCTTTCATTAATCAGCAAGATATGTCGAATAAAACAAAACGAAAAAATGAAATTTCATCGGTGTGTGAAAATATCCGACAATGTGCAGCAAGTACGTGCAATTTTCCATTTCACTGGAAAAGGCTTTTCGCAAGAGAGTATTTGCAGGTGTGGATCACCAGATAAAATGGAGGCGGGGAGAGAAAAATTTGGACTGAGAACAAATGGCAATTTTCATCGCAAAAAAATGGTCAACAATGAAATATACTATTTCCCTGATGTTGCTGTTGCAGGGAATTCATGTGTAAAGGATGTTTTCGATGGGGAGATAATTCGTAGAGCCATGCATATAATGCAAACAAAATTGTTGGACCCGTAGGAGGGTAAGCTAAACTTGCAGCACAAAACCGAATAGTTTACACCAAAACGAAAGGTTCTGCGGGTAAGAATGAACTGCATCTGAGGGCTGACGGAGCCGGGTGAACAATTTGTTCGTGTGTGCAATTGCAGCCCCAAATGTGCGAGCGGGTGAAGTCGAGATTTGAAGGCAAATAGTTGATAGTGGCAACAGCCTGGGTGTGACAGCATCGTGCCTGTTCCGTTGGCTGTTTGCCGATTGCTTGCTCGAAATGACTGAAGAATTTTAATGGACTGGCTCTCACCCCGACGGTGTAAAATACCTGATAATTGGAGTTTTTACTAATGCATAAACCGCGATTATGACAGTTTGGTTAGTTGTCATCCTGCAGATTTGATAGTGTGCACGAGAGTAGAAAACTGCGTGTGATGATCGGGTACGCTTTGCAGGGGTGTCGCCATGCTACGTTGCATCATGGTGTGCTCGTAAGCTCCTCACCACTCGAGTGCATCTCCCATCGCCGAGGGTCCTGAGCCAAGCCTTTAGTCCAGGATAACCGAAAAGGCACCGCTGTATTTTGTAGCTGAATTGGACTTGTTCTGGTTGCTAATTGCCTCGCTACACAAAGGAACAAAAGCGAATGACAGCCACCCTTTCGTTTTTTGACATATATACACATGGGGTGGCCTGTGTGAGGTTCGCGGCTAACCTCGGTGCGCAAAAAGTTGCCGTCTTCGTCTTAGTCGTGTCGCACCGCCCCAAGTCCACTTGATCACTCAAAAAGCACACACGCTCTTCCCCCTTGTATTCTAGAGCCATCATATGCACAAAATGCAAATAACTTACTATTTCCCGAATACCAGCAGTCACAGCTAGCGCTATGCACCCTTCGTTTTCTGGAATTGGCAGCAGTGACACAGCGACTGGTGATTTCTACTCTTACCCTCCTGATATGTTGACGTAGTGGATCTCAGTTAAAGCTAAGGTTCTTATCCACTATCTGGGAAGCTGTTGCCTGACCGCTTTTTTAATTGACTACGGTCACTGTGCACTGTCAACCCCTCATTTTCGAAACGGAGACCCTGGGTCATGATTCTTTATTAAGCCAAAACCTACCGCCCGTTGCAATTAGTCCGACAGCTAACCTCCCTGCTGACGACAAATTTTTTACCTTCACAAAACTGGACATATACTCTGGCCGAGCTTGTACTTGGTTTTTAGCTCAGCAAACAAACCAAATTTTCATGGACCATTTAGCCTGTCATCCCCTCTTACGTTTTTCCATTGACATCGTTGTATCCGATGCCTCCCGATACTCTTTCCTCCTATCCCCAACCTTCAAACATCGGCTATAATTGCCCAGACACCCCGTACAATTGTTAGTAATTCACTCTGGGTGATCACCGGTCTGCACTCCTTTGGTCCTCCAACAGAAGGGAAATTCTCTGACCACACTTTGGCCTGACTGTCTCTCCTCGTCTCGCTCAGACCCAGCTGCCGCGAAACCAAAATTTCAAGGTCAGGTGTTGTAGAAATTTTTTTGGATTTTAGCCCATCCGTAGGTCTTTAGCCATTTTTATGCTGGATAGCTATTTTTCGCTCTTCCCCCTTGTATTCTAGAGCCATCATATGCACAAAATGCAAATAACTTACTATTTCCCGAATACCAGCAGTCACAGCTAGCGCTATGCACCCTTCGTTTTCTGGAATTGGCAGCAGTGACACAGCGACTGGTGATTTCTACTCTTACCCTCCTGATATGTTGACGTAGTGGATCTCAGTTTAAGGTTAGGTTCTTATCCACTATCTGGGAAGCTGTTGCCTGACCGCTTTTTTAATTGACTACGGTCACTGTGCACTGTCAACCCCTCATTTTCGAAACGGAGACCCTGGGTCATGATTCTTTATTAAGCCAAAACCTACCGCCCGTTGCAATTAGTCCGACAGCTAACCTCCCTGCTGACGACAAATTTTTTACCTTCACAAAACTGGACATATACTCTGGCCGAGCTTGTACTTGGTTTTTAGCTCAGCAAACAAACCAAATTTTCATGGACCATTTAGCCTGTCATCCCCTCTTACGTTTTTCCATTGACATCGTTGTATCCGATGCCTCCCGATACTCTTTCCTCCTATCCCCAACCTTCAAACATCGGCTATAATTGCCCAGACACCCCGTACAATTGTTAGTAATTCACTCTGGGTGATCACCGGTCTGCACTCCTTTGGTCCTCCAACAGAAGGGAAATTCTCTGACCACACTTTGGCCTGACTGTCTCTCCTCGTCTCGCTCAGACCCAGCTGCCGCGAAACCAAAATTTCAAGGTCAGGTGTTGTAGAAATTTTTTTGGATTTTAGCCCATCCGTAGGTCTTTAGCCATTTTTATGCTGGATAGCTATTTTTCACGGTGGTGCCCCAACTAGATGCGATCACAAAGGCCAAAGAGGCCTTTCTTCTCCAGTAGGCCTAAGCAGTGCTAGCCCCAGTTCACAGAGCGTGTTTACTCCTCATCTACTTAATCGTTCCGTTCAACATGCCGCCACTTCCCCACGCTTCCACAATCATATCAGAACTTCCACCCAACATTGGTGCCTGAGAATGACTGTGACCCTCCCAATACGATCCATAGTCCTACTACCCCAGAACACTCTCCACTGTATTCCACCAAATCGGTTATTCCTCAACCTGCTCAGAAGTATCTTATTATGACACCACTCTCGTCTTCCTCCTCAAAGCGGCCGCTACACCCCGGATCCCCGTCAGCTATCCTCCCAGTATGTTCAAAGAAGCGGCTTAGATCTAGAAGATCCAGCTACCAACCCCGTCGCATTTCGAGGCCGGAAAAGACAGTAGTCCAAGAAACCTCAGGTTGTTTAGTTGTACTAACTGATGCATCTTTGCCTCCTCAACCTGGCAACACTTTCATCGCTACCAGTAGGTTCCGAGGTCCTGAATGACCTGAAAAATCTCGGGACACGTGTGCGCCAGATGGAAAGCGAAATGTCCTCCCTCCGAATCATACAATCGATTGCATGCCTTTTGTATCCTGACGCAACATGCGACCCAACCAACTTAGAAAAAGCGTCACTTCTTATTGACACGATTGCTTCTGAGATTTGTCAACGCATGGGATGCCGGCATCAAGTCCTAGTATTCAATGCACCTGATCGAATCCCACTTGAGCATACCGGAACTGCCATCCTGACTGCATGAGGCATGCAGAACACCATATGCACAGTTCGGCGGCTCCGGAAGTCGAAACCGTCCATGCACTGCCCGATAATAATGCAATTCCGGGATGAAAAGAATGCCGCGCGTCTGCTAACAGCTCAGACTCTTCTCTACCAAAAAATCCGGTACCCTAAAAATTAAAGCTGTCCGTACCGGAATGCAGAGACACCTTACCAAAAAGTTACCTGAACCTGTTGCCTCCTAAAACAACCAGTACTTGCGCTGACGAGTGCCACAACGTTACACAAACCTGCCTGTTGGATCCAGGGCCTGTATCCCACGCTCATGACCATTAGCCATCCACTTCTATCTCTGGGCACCCACAAATGTTATTTCTGACCTCCACCACGCCAACAAGATCGACTGCTGATTTGAGAGATACGGTAACTGATCAGCCCTTGACACGAGGCTGTAGTCGAGGACGATAGCACATGTTCTCTCTCTAGACCTCCTGACCTAATGACACTTCGTGTTTCCCCACCAAAGCGCTTCCCTGGACTCAAGCACCTGCTGTCCGAGCCCTACACCGTAACCCCTTCTTCTGTACCAACTCCCGAGCCCCTGCTCTTCGCCATTCTTCTACCAACCTGACTAAACCCGTAATTCCTCATAGGCACATCTGTAGCCCCTCTAGCCGTTCAACCCAGTTCCCCGACAGGATCTCTAAGCCACAACTACCGTTACGTAATCCTAGTCCCTATCAAGTTCGCCCCTCTGGAAACCTTACTATGTGCCTGGGATCCCTGTTCTGCAACTTCCTACTCCACTACAGCCCCCATCCACTCCGAAGCCACGTGCAGCTCTACCTCTACGACCTTTAACTGTATCTCGACTTCCTATTCCAATCCCCATTCAACTACAACCAAAGCAGAGGATTCCTGCTCACCCACAACGGAACCCACTCCTCCCAGAGAGTTTGACTGTACCACTAACTTCCTCACTGCACCCTGTCCCTTACTCTTATCTTGCATCTCTTACCATAAACATCCTACTTCATCTCCTCCAATCAGCCCTGTCTGACTACCCATTCCCTCCGCCCCCTACGATTCGGTACTGAAGGCTCTACATAACAGATCCATCCGCCCTCTCAGTGCCCCCCTGCCTTACCCTCTCATTCCCTGTTTCTTAAATACTTCACCTTCCCATCCATCCCGCGTGACCTAAATCCCGCTGTATCTGTTTAGCTGCCACACACGGTACCATCTCCTGATTATGTCGATTGCATTATTACAAACAATTGCCCGACCCAGCCTGTTACTCTTTGCCCATGGAGCTCCACTGTCTGCATTGCCACCCAAACCCCGTCTCAATACCCATCACGGTACGTCCCAGCATCTTATTCTCACGTATCTTTACCTGGTCCTACCTCGCTCACAAATTCGAGAACTCCCGATTCCCCTCTCTCTACTTCATTTCATACTGACCTTTCCAGGCTTGTCAACTTCTTGCTAGCCACATTACCCACCTCCCCTTATCCCGTGAGCAATATTTCTGTCGTTCTGATCAACACCTGCTCTCTCTTACCTAAACTGCATCACATCCAAGCTATCTCCACTATAGCTCGTTCACCCTTTATTTGTATCAGTGAGACGTGGCTTTCTTCTAGTGCACCTGATGCCCCTATCTCCCTTCCGGGATAAACTATCTTCTGCTCCGATCGTTCCCATCGCCGTGGAGGTGGCTGCTTCATATACTCCAGAACTGAAATGCAAGTCTCCACAATTGACGATCAAATACTGGCGGACACTCCAGACTCTGTTTGGCTTTCTGCCTGTCGGGCTACTCCGCCGTTCATCCTCGGGTTTTTGTACATGCCCCCTCCACCCTGCACTAGTTCGATTAATCGTCTATCCACGCTTTTTTCTCACACCCAAGCTGTACCTCGCCCAAACAAACTAATTGTTGGGGATCTCAACCTTCCCGAAATTGTCTGGTCTCAACAAAACTCCCCTTTGCGCCTTTCGCCTCTGCTTGCCCAACTTAATGTCGAAGGCTGGTCCCAGCTTGTAAGGCAACCACACCCTGGATATTGCTCTTGTCAACGGCCATCTGTGTCCCACCGCTGCAGTTGGCCCGAAGTTTCCTGCCAACGACCATTGTATTGTAACTCGCAGCTGGACGAGTACTCTACCTTCTGCTCTTCTCCCCTTAACCTCTATCATCCTTTCCCCGGGCACTCTTGAAGCCTTTGCAATCTCATTGCCCCATAAGACCTGAGACGAGTTCTTTCTCTCTGGTGACACGCAACGCGTGGCCAACGTCTTTTACGGCAACCTACTATCATCATTATATCTGGTTGATCCCACACGAGCTTCCTATGCTTCTGGCTGCCATCCAGCCATACGATTACCCGCTATACGCCATAAACTTAGGAAGTATCGTAGGCTCTTCCTTGAATCCCATGCTCTCTCCCTCCTTATTGTAATTAACAAACTTATGACTGATATTACTACGGCCAAACTCGCCCTTGAAAAGCGTGAAGAATCAACCGCCGTAGCCCATTTTCTACAACCTTTCACCGGCGTTGCCTCAAATTCAGCTGCAGTTTCAAATGTTGTTGGGGCATACGGGAAGCCTCTCTCTGACCATGCTGACATTGTGGAACCCCTAAACTCACTTCGCTAGCTGCTATGTTCCCTCCCCATTGACTTTATCTAATTATTGCTCCCCACCTGGCTATGAAGTGATCACATCTGCTAACGAGACAAGCCCCAACATCTGCACACTGTTACTTTGTCTGACGTAACTTCGTCTCTCGCCCGCCTTAGGGAGTTCAGTGTCCCAGGCATCCTTTCGCTTATCTTGAAAGCTGGTGGCCGGACGTCCCCACCCTCATCCTTAATCTCTTCAATATCTCCCTCATCACTGGCACAGTCCCTAGCCAGTGGAATCACTCTACCATTGTCCCACACTATAAGTCAGGTCCACGAACTGCTCTAGCCAGCTATCGTGGCATCCACCATATCTGCTTACTCCTTCGTACCCTAGAGCGCCTTATCAAAGTCGCTATCGTGGACTACCTCACCAGCAAAACCCTTAACAATTGGCAGTATGGGTTTATAGCACGGCGGTCGGCTAACACATACCAGGTTGATTTCTTCAATCATATTTCGTCCGCCCATGATAGTGGACTGTGTATTATTCTTATCTATCTTGATATTCGCAAGGATTCGACCAAGCCTTCGACCAAGTTCCCCACGGTGCACTCCTCAACAAACTACAAACTACTAGGATTAGTGACCCACTACTGCGATGGTTCGCTTCTTACCTCACCGGTAGAACCCAGGCCACCAAAATCGGGGATCTCTGCTCCTCAACCCTCTCCAATACCAGTGGAGTTTTTCAGGGTAGTGTGCTTGACCCTCTACCGTTCTTACTATACGTTAATGACGTCACAGACCCGACCACCCATGGATCTGCTTTTCTGTTCGCTGATAAAATTATGATAGCTTACACGTTTCTACTCTTGCTAACATTCAGTCTACCTGAATTCTTTATCACTCTGGTCCTCCAACTCCTGTCTTTCTTTCGCTGTTCCCTACCATACCGCCTCAGGTGTGATGAAGTCTACTTTGTTAATGCCCACTGTTTACGTCACCGTCCCTTTTCCAGGAAATTCCCATTAATTACAACCCACGTCAGTCATGCTCTTATTCTGACTGTAATACCGTGATCATGCCTGACGGTATGCTACCCACTAGTTGGGAATTATTATTATTATTATTATTATGCCCCTGTCTGTCACATCGATTCCAAATTCCTCCTGGGACGCTTACTATTAATGGACTCGATTCCTACTCTTCCCGAAGTGAGAGACCAAGGCCTTAGGTATTCCTGTGCATTTAGCTTCAACCAACACGCAAGGTACAGAGTGGCTAAAGTTCGCAAGCTCTGCGTTTACATTCGACGACCCTTCCATAATAAATCATGTTTAATTGCCTTCTTCAAACAATTTGTAAGACCCATTCTTGAATCCAGCCCTGAATTCGCCTCACAGTGTTCAAAAGCATGCCGGACCACTGCGGAGAATGTGGAGAATGTGTAGCACTCGTTTACTAAGGCCCTGTTTCCGGTGTCATCCACACTACCGTATCGTCCTCGCTGTTTGTCACTTGAACTGGATCCATTATGGCTAAGGCGCATCAGGTTGAATCTAGGTCTTCTGCATCGCTTAATCTACTGGCGGGCTTACATAACTGATTGCTGCCCTGAATTTTCTTCCTGTACTCCCTATAATATCCGTAACTCTGGATGTTTAACCCCATTGTCGACATGTCAAACTGTCTTTAGACAAAACTGTTTCCTTTGCCTGTATTCCAAACTATGGAACAAGCTCCCCTCCCATATCCGTACTATCTAATCTCACGTAGGCTTTCGAAAGGCCATCGATTCTTGCCTTTCTTTCGAGGGAGCTGAGCGCCTTTTCGCGCATCAGCCTACACTAGACACTTTTTTGAAATAGGCCCCAAGCCCTTCTAATCTGCGCATTCACCCTGACTGTCCTGTTACTAGGTCCTAGCACTTACACTCACTAGCTTGAAACCCTTAGCGTTAACCCACAACTGCGACAACCATAACTGCGAACCCTCCCAAGTGTTCTTGTCTATAACTTACCGCTTTATCTATCTCTTATGCAGACGTTCACGTCTACGTCTTCCACTCTCTGAAGCGTAGTTGAATTGCAGAGAATATCTAGCGCCTGCCATCGTAATTTTCGTCAAGCCCGTCTCCACTGACCTGGTTGTATTTCCTTACTCCGGCCTTAAGCTTTTGTACCCAGTCAAATTATTCCTAGTTCTTCAGGCTTGGTCCCATCCCTGAGTAACTCTGTCAGCTGTATTTAATATGTGTTGCTTTGCTTTGACTGGATTTAACTAACCTCAGCCAAACTGAAGCCTAAGCTCCTCGCTGTTCTGAACCATTCCCCATCCCCTGAACACGCGCAGCGCACGCATGTCAAATGGTGGGTCTGAAGATGCGCTATGAATGAAATACTTGTTTGGCCCCACAACCCACTCATTTATACACACACACACAACACTGATGCGCCTCTACTTGACAAGGCTCATTTGGCTTCGTCTTCGTTTAGCCCTAGTACACAGGCTGTGAACATCTCCATTCTACTCCCATAGCCCAAAAGGTAGTTGAAGTTTCATTTGCTTCCGCGACTTGCCTCTTCCAGTGGATGCTTGCTGTTTGTTTGTTGTTTTGCTTGCTGTTTTACTGGCCTGGCTTTCCCCCGACCGGATAAAATATCTGGTAGCTGGAGTTATTTAATAATGCACAAACCGCAGTTCTGACCGCTCGGTGGCTTGTCACCCTGTGGCTGTCACGCTGTTAGTCAAATCGGTTCTGACTCCATGCACAGATCGCGATGGTTTATTCGAGTCAATCCAGTGGGCCTAAATTTTCAGTCAACTCTTAAACCAATCGATCTTAATACAATAGTACCACAGTTCTCTTGAGGTCAGGAGAGACCCACTAAAGCTGCTTCATTTTCTCGTGCGCATTTCATCGACATGTGGTACGGATCATCATATAAATATTAAACAAACTAATCCGCCGAAGACATGCAATACAACTGTTTAGTTTTGCGCCCTCCCTCTGAAAAGTCATCAGAACTTATGGTGGACAATATTCGGGTCATCAAAATGGTCGATTACATACAAGGCAAGCAAAGCTTTTATTTTTCTATTTCAATTCTGACCAACTTCAACAACTGGTCTGTGGTCCCATCTTGATGGTCTCTCCAGGGTCCCGAGACTCAATAGCAGCTCCAGAGGACCGGTCACAAGTGGTCTTTTTCGACAGAAGCAATAGAAACAACATTACTGTCCTGTAGTGGAATGAGTTACGTGTTCATTACTACGATTTTTCGGCGTGTAATAATGGGGCCATTGAGTCGTGTAAAACCTGTCGTTTCTTGACACTGAACATCCTTCCGGTCAATGGATAAAGGAATCACGTACAAAGGCTCACTCACCGCCTGCAGCATTTGCCTCCTAGTATGCCCGTGCAAATAATTCATGTGAGATTGCAGGGAATGTTAAATGCAACAGTACTCACCGTGTTTTAATGTTCTAAACAGGTGATGATTTATCGTGTTTGTGAAGTGATAAGTTCTCACCAAGGCAGAACTTCTTGTCCGGGAACTGGAGAGGAAGATTTGTTTGAAAACCTCGGGACGTGCATTGCATGTTTCATTATGTCACCTTTTTGTTTGCGCCAACGAATTTCGACCTGGAATCAATATTGATTGGATCAGTCCTTGATAAGAACTGAATGTCTTTGACAAAGATATCCCAATTAGTGGATAGGTTGAAATCATTTGTACTGAAAAACGGTTCGGACATTTTCGATCCTTAATGGGCTGAGAGGTTATCCACAAAGAGCTGCATCGAATCTTGTACTACGGCCAGCTTTTCCAATTATTTTTAATGCATTTTTCACTGATCCTCTCTCAGAAGCACTTATGTTCGGTCCGTCCCTCACGGTAGCTCCTCCCTTAGAGGGATATACGTAATTCAATCCCACGCTTCTAACAGCCTGGAATATCATGGAAATTTTAGCTGACTGCTTAAGAATTGCAGGTGTCAGAAGAAATTAGATGTTTTTGCAGTCTGATAGTGACTGCCCATCAGCCAGTCAAAATTAGTATTTTCAAGTTCACTCTGTAGTTTTCCCGCAATTGTATGCCTTATGGGAGTTTTCAGATACTAGAATTTGACATAGAAGCGCTCACTTCATTCATTAACAGAATTTTCATGGTAAACAAGGTATTCCTCTCATTTTCGTGCCAGAAGTAAACACACCGTGCACTATTTGCTAATGTGAAACTGATGCCTTTATACATCATTAGTATGGGCCACTTATCACAAAGAAAATTTGTAAAAATGGGCCTCTGGTAAACGGATCAACTGAAAGAAGGCAGAAGACAATGCAACACGAATCACTGGTCGACCGATCACATAAAGGAAATCAAACTTTTGGAAGCCTCACATTCAATCAAATGCAAGGAAGACAGACCGCGATGCGACAAGGCTCGCGAAATCACGAATGAAACTTTGACGAAGCTGTTCTTACTATCTCATTGTTAGTCATCATCATCGACAGCATGACATCAGTGTTCAACACCGATGCTTCACTGCCATACAACCATGACTGATTTGAAAGCCTTATTGTAAAGAAAAGAATAAAGGTGGATGGGGGAGGGACTTAGTGCTAGCTTAACACAATCATTCCGAGGTGCCTACACNCCCTCCCATATCCGTACTATCTAATCTCACGTAGGCTTTCGAAAGGCCATCGATTCTTGCCTTTCTTTCGAGGGCGCCTTTTCGCGCATCAGCCTACACTAGACACTTTTTTGAAATAGGCCCCAAGCCCTTCTAATCTGCGCATTCACCCTGACTGTCCTGTTACTAGGTCCTAGCACTTACACTCACTAGCTTGAAACCCTTAGCGTTAACCCACAACTGCGACAACCATAACTGCGAACCCTCCCAAGTGTTCTTGTCTATAACTTACCGCTTTATCTATCTCTTATGCAGACGTTCACGTCTACGTCTTCCACTCTCTGAAGCGTAGTTGAATTGCAGAGAATATCTAGCGCCTGCCATCGTAATTTTCGTCAAGCCCGTCTCCACTGACCTGGTTGTATTTCCTTCCTCCGGCCTTAAGCTTTTGTACCCAGTCAAATTATTCCTAGTTCTTCAGGCTTGGTCCCATCCCTGAGTAACTCTGTCAGCTGTATTTAATATGTGTTGCTTTGCTTTGACTGGATTTAACTAACCTCAGCCAAACTGAAGCCTAAGCTCCTCGCTGTTCTGAACCATTCCCCATCCCCTGAACACGCGCAGCGCACGCATGTCAAATGGTGGGTCTGAAGATGCGCTATGAATGAAATACTTGTTTGGCCCCACAACCCACTCATTTATACACACACACACAACACTGATGCGCCTCTACTTGACAAGGCTCATTTGGCTTCGTCTTCGTTTAGCCCTAGTACACAGGCTGTGAACATCTCCATTCTACTCCCATAGCCCAAAAGGTAGTTGAAGTTTCATTTGCTTCCGCGACTTGCCTCTTCCAGTGGATGCTTGCTGTTTGTTTGTTGTTTTGCTTGCTGTTTTACTGGCCTGGCTTTCCCCCGACCGGATAAAATATCTGGTAGCTGGAGTTATTTAATAATGCACAAACCGCAGTTCCAATGTCTCCCTTATCACTGGCACAGTCCCTAATCTACCATTGCCCCACACCATAAGTCAGGTCCACAAACTGCTCCAGCCAGCCATCGTGGCATCCATCACACCTGTTTACCCCTTCGTACCCTAGAGCGCCTTATAAAAGTCCCTGTCATGGACTACCTGCTAGCCACCAAAACCCTTAGCAATTGGCAGTATGGGTTTATGGCACGGCGGTCGGCTAACACATACCAGGTTGATTTCTTCAATCATATTTCGTCCGCCCATGATAGTGGACTGTGTATTATTCTTATCTATCTTGATATTCGCAAGGCATTCGACCAAGTTCCCCACGGCGCACTCCTCAACAAATTACGATCTACGGGGATTGGTGGCCCCTACTGCGATGGTTCACTTCTTACCTCACTAGGAGAACCCAGGCCACTAAAATCGGGGATCTCTCCTCCTCCGCCCCTCTCATTACCAGTGGAGTTATTCAGGGTAGTGTGCTTGACCCTCTACCGTTCTTACTATACGTTAATGACGTCACAGACCCGACCACCCATGGATCTGCTTTTCTGTTCGCTGATAAAATTATGATAGCTTACACGTTTCTACTCTTGCTAACATTCAGTCTACCTGAATTCTTTATCACTCTGGTCCTCCAACTCCTGTCTTTCTTTCGCTGTTCCCTACCATACCGCCTCAGGTGTGATGAAGTCTACTTTGTTAATGCCCACTGTTTACGTCACCGTCCCTTTTCCAGGAAATTCCCATTAATTACAACCCACGTCAGTCATGCTCTTATTCTGACTGTAATACCGTGATCATGCCTGACGGTATGCTACCCACTAGTTGGGAATTATTATTATTATTATTATTATGCCAAACCCTGTCACATCGATTCCAAATTCCTCCTGGGACGCTTACTATTAATGGACTCGATTCCTACTCTTCCCGAAGTGAGAGACCAAGGCCTTAGGTATTCCTGTGCATTTAGCTTCAACCAACACGCAAGGTACAGAGTGGCTAAAGTTCGCAAGCTCTGCGTTTACATTCGACGACCCTTCCATAATAAATCATGTTTAATTGCCTTCTTCAAACAATTTGTAAGACCCATTCTTGAATCCAGCCCTGAATTCGCCTCACAGTGTTCAAAAGCATGCCGGACCACTGCGGAGAATGTGGAGAATGTGTAGCACTCGTTTACTAAGGCCCTGTTTCCGGTGTCATCCACACTACCGTATCGTCCTCGCTGTTTGTCACTTGAACTGGATCCATTATGGCTAAGGCGCATCAGGTTGAATCTAGGTCTTCTGCATCGCTTAATCTACTGGCGGGCTTACATAACTGATTGCTGCCCTGAATTTTCTTCCTGTACTCCCTATAATATCCGTAACTCTGGATGTTTAACCCCATTGTCGACATGTCAAACTGTCTTTAGACAAAACTGTTTCCTTTGCCTGTATTCCAAACTATGGAACAAGCTCCCCTCCCATATCCGTACTATCTAATCTCACGTAGGCTTTCGAAAGGCCATCGATTCTTGCCTTTCTTTCGAGGGAGCTGAGCGCCTTTTCGCGCATCAGCCTACACTAGACACTTTTTTGAAATAGGCCCCAAGCCCTTCTAATCTGCGCATTCACCCTGACTGTCCTGTTACTAGGTCCTAGCACTTACACTCACTAGCTTGAAACCCTTAGCGTTAACCCACAACTGCGACAACCATAACTGCGAACCCTCCCAAGTGTTCTTGTCTATAACTTACCGCTTTATCTATCTCTTATGCAGACGTTCACGTCTACGTCTTCCACTCTCTGAAGCGTAGTTGAATTGCAGAGAATATCTAGCGCCTGCCATCGTAATTTTCGTCAAGCCCGTCTCCACTGACCTGGTTGTATTTCCTTACTCCGGCCTTAAGCTTTTGTACCCAGTCAAATTATTCCTAGTTCTTCAGGCTTGGTCCCATCCCTGAGTAACTCTGTCAGCTGTATTTAATATGTGTTGCTTTGCTTTGACTGGATTTAACTAACCTCAGCCAAACTGAAGCCTAAGCTCCTCGCTGTTCTGAACCATTCCCCATCCCCTGAACACGCGCAGCGCACGCATGTCAAATGGTGGGTCTGAAGATGCGCTATGAATGAAATACTTGTTTGGCCCCACAACCCACTCATTTATACACACACACACAACACTGATGCGCCTCTACTTGACAAGGCTCATTTGGCTTCGTCTTCGTTTAGCCCTAGTACACAGGCTGTGAACATCTCCATTCTACTCCCATAGCCCAAAAGGTAGTTGAAGTTTCATTTGCTTCCGCGACTTGCCTCTTCCAGTGGATGCTTGCTGTTTGTTTGTTGTTTTGCTTGCTGTTTTACTGGCCTGGCTTTCCCCCGACCGGATAAAATATCTGGTAGCTGGAGTTATTTAATAATGCACAAACCGCAGTTCTGACCGCTCGGTGGCTTGTCACCCTGTGGCTGTCACGCTGTTAGTCAAATCGGTTCTGACTCCATGCACAGATCGCGATGGTTTATTCGAGTCAATCCAGTGGGCCTAAATTTTCAGTCAACTCTTAAACCAATCGATCTTAATACAATAGTACCACAGTTCTCTTGAGGTCAGGAGAGACCCACTAAAGCTGCTTCATTTTCTCGTGCGCATTTCATCGACATGTGGTACGGATCATCATATAAATATTAAACAAACTAATCCGCCGAAGACATGCAATACAACTGTTTAGTTTTGCGCCCTCCCTCTGAAAAGTCATCAGAACTTATGGTGGACAATATTCGGGTCATCAAAATGGTCGATTACATACAAGGCAAGCAAAGCTTTTATTTTTCTATTTCAATTCTGACCAACTTCAACAACTGGTCTGTGGTCCCATCTTGATGGTCTCTCCAGGGTCCCGAGACTCAATAGCAGCTCCAGAGGACCGGTCACAAGTGGTCTTTTTCGACAGAAGCAATAGAAACAACATTACTGTCCTGTAGTGGAATGAGTTACGTGTTCATTAATACGATTTTTCGGCGTGTAATAATGGGGCCATTGAGTCGTGTAAAACCTGTCGTTTCTTGACACTGAACATCCTTCCGGTCAATGGATAAAGGAATCACGTACAAAGGCTCACTCACCGCCTGCAGCATTTGCCTCCTAGTATGCCCGTGCAAATAATTCATGTGAGATTGCAGGGAATGTTAAATGCAACAGTACTCACCGTGTTTTAATGTTCTAAACAGGTGATGATTTATCGTGCTTGTGAAGTGATAAGTTCTCACCAAGGCAGAACTTCTTGTCCGGGAACTGGAGAGGGAGATTTGTTTGAAAACCTCGGGACGTGCATTGCATGTTTCATTATGTCACCTTTTTGTTTGCGCCAACGAATTTCGACCTGGAATCAATATTGATTGGATCAGTCCTTGATAAGAACTGAATGTCTTTGACAAAGATATCCCAATTAGTGGATAGGTTGAAATCATTTGTACTGAAAAACGGTTCGGACATTTTCGATCCTTAATGGGCTGAGAGGTTATCCACAAAGAGCTGCATCGAATCTTGTACTACGGCCAGCTTTTCCAATTATTTTTAATGCATTTTTCACTGATCCTCTCTCAGAAGCACTTATGTTCGGTCCGTCCCTCACGGTAGCTCCTCCCTTAGAGGGATATACGTAATTCAATCCCACGCTTCTAACAGCCTGGAATATCATGGAAATTTTAGCTGACTGCTTAAGAATTGCAGGTGTCAGAAGAAATTAGATGTTTTTGCAGTCTGATAGTGACTGCCCATCAGCCAGTCAAAATTAGTATTTTCAAGTTCACTCTGTAGTTTTCCCGCAATTGTATGCCTTATGGGAGTTTTCAGATACTAGAATTTGACATAGAAGCGCTCACTTCATTCATTAACAGAATTTTCATGGTAAACAAGGTATTCCTCTCATTTTCGTGCCAGAAGTAAACACACCGTGCACTATTTGCTAATGTGAAACTGATGCCTTTATACATCATTAGTATGGGCCACTTATCACAAAGAAAATTTGTAAAAATGGGCCTCTGGTAAACGGATCAACTGAAAGAAGGCAGAAGACAATGCAACACGAATCACTGGTCGACCGATCACATAAAGGAAATCAAACTTTTGGAAGCCTCACATTCAATCAAATGCAAGGAAGACAGACCGCGATGCGACAAGGCTCGCGAAATCACGAATGAAACTTTGACGAAGCTGTTCTTACTATCTCATTGTTAGTCATCATCATCGACAGCATGACATCAGTGTTCAACACCGATGCTTCACTGCCATACAACCATGACTGATTTGAAAGCCTTATTGTAAAGAAAAGAATAAAGGTGGATGGGGGAGGGACTTAGTGCTAGCTTAACACAATCATTCCGAGGTGCCTACAC
>NW_008751774.1:43867-57967 GCF_000715545.1 Opisthorchis viverrini | reverse complement strand
TGTTCAAAGTATTCAGCCCACCGGTCAAGGCGTTCCCCCTTATTAGAGATGGTCGTTCCATTCTGATGTTTGATGCTTTCACTCACAGGTGGTTTCCGGGGACCGGTCGCACGGATCAACTGAAATAATCTCCGGGCATTACCGGCTTTCTGTATGCAGCAAGTAAGGCGACCCGGCTGATGGCACCACGCGACTGCCGATGTGGCATGAGAATATTGTTGGTTGTGTAGGTCATGGTTGTACGAGGGCTGGGATACTGCCAGGGCGCCCACACCTAGACAGGAGGACGATTAGGGTCCTCAACCAAAGCCTTTGGCTCAAAAGCCTAACTGCAAGGCAGCGGTGTTTGGCGGGAAATGTAAATGCATTAGCATTTCTACGGAACAAGTCGCCACATGTTTCAACCCCCAACCTGGAGGGCCAGGAGACTGTGTTCGTCAGACCTCTAACCATTGACCAACCTGGTATGAGAGACTCTGTGAGTGTCGCGGGACACTCTCCAGTATAGCTCAATGGATCGCTGAGGTGCGCAAACCGTCACACCACGGTAAGGTCCAGTCTCTTCGTCAACCACTATACGAGTACGGGAGGACAACATAACAGTGCACTGAAGATGTATCTTCAGTTGATGATGAGACGTTTACTGCCTGGCCAACAGGCCAACAAACGCAACTAAGATATCAGTAGTTTTTGAGCACACACGTGTGGATGGAGTTTGGATCTTGCCAATCATATGACGGTCCGATTGCTCGTATCATTTCTTTTTATGATACGTGGACATTCTTTTCAGACTCGAAGTAAACCGCGTCAGTAGATGCTGCAGATAGCATGCTTTAATCAATCCTGCTGGAATAATCTTGTTTGTTACAAAAAAGACCTTCAGACGAGACCAGTTCTAATAAACGAGATCCACTCTGGTTAGTGAGCGAGATTGCTCAGTGTTCAGAGCGCAAACTCACTAACCCGAAGGTCCATTGTTCGAGCTCGAATTCTCCCGTCTAGGCTCGGGCAACCTGGCATTATCCCACCCCTCGCGCTTCCTTCGGGTGGCATGGCAGCTAGGCACCGAAAGGGTGTTAGAGCTGAACGGCTACTACTAGGCAGTGGACAGTAGGGTTTTATTGGGGACCCTGCCCGGAGACTATGACTCAATAGTCTAACCTGCTCGGCTGCAGCGGATTGGTCTAACCAGTGGGCATAGGGAATAAGGCATTACTGTCTCATTTCTAATGCGGCTGCGCACAACAAGTTCTTTTTGAGCAGACCATATTTGTTAATGCGCCGGCGATCACGGTCAACTGTTGGGCGATCGGAGTGCGCGGTTTTTTGAGCCAACCTTTTCTAACCCGTCCTTCCTCGGGAGAAGGTAGGATTGCTGCTACGATGGATATGGACATGCTGGTCGCCTGGGGGAAACACCTTACTGCATTCATACCTGTTGCAGAGGACAGTTCGACTTTAGCTCCAGACCGCCTAGCAGTACGACTACTCGTAATGCGGGGTCTCGCTGCTCTCCTCTGACTGCTCCTCTTTGGCCTTCTTGGCATGGTTGCACCTTGTGGAACGAAGTTCCAGCCAGTGTAGCCCGCGGGATCGTTGCAGCGCTCAAACCCGATCACCACTTCAAGGTGGCAGCTTTATGTCGGGATTGTGAGTCAAGATTTATAGTCGGAGGCTCAAGGCGATGTGTCTCAACCAAACCCGCCTTCGGACTTGGTAGCAGTGAAGTATCATTCGCTCTTGTAACTCTCCGTACACCAGCCTTCCCATCCATCGAACGGTACACTTCGTTCAACCCATCTTTCAGTTCCCGTCTTAACCGCAGCTCAGCAAAATGAACTGAAATAACCTCTCACCTAGCTCAGGAGATCTGATCCACGCTGTATCCTTCAATCTACGTACTCTCCTTTCTATCGATATAGGCTTTGTCCCCACAGCGGGCATACGAAACTCTACTTCGACCGTGCAACTCAAGCCGTTTAGGAAGTGCACAGAAATTCCACATCTCAGCCTTCCAGTATTTGGTCATCTTGACGCAACGGCTCCCGGTACCTACGGTGTGAGAGTTGCGCCTAACCCTAAAGTTGGGAGCCACTCCCCCCAACTAGACCGGGTCTTAGTAAACAGTCGTTTTTTGTTCTGTACGGTTGTCTGGTTCGATTGAGACCAATGTAGTCGATGCTGTAATCTGTGGTCATTTGTCGCATCAGCATATGTCCCGACAGGCAGCAATCCTGAGACTGGGAGTGACGGATCTGCCGCAACTGCATCAGCCAGCAAGATAAACGGATGTATTAATCCTTGCGAGTGAGGTAAATGCCCGAGTTGAACGACCAAGCCTGGAAAGAGCACGTTTAAGTGGTAGATTTCGAGTCAGTGCTCAGTGTGCAAATGATGGGTGCGACTGCTTAAGTTATGTGCTGATACTCATTTGTTCTAGGCCAGAAGAATTTCCATCACAATCGTAAAAAATTGTCCAGCTGTAGCACCCTTTCGGTGCTAAACTTCCATGTCACCAGAAGGAAGCACGAAGGATGGTATACTGTCAGGTTGCCCAAGCCTAAACAAAGGAAGTCGAGGGGCATAGTTCGGGTTTGAACCCAACCTTCTGGTCAGTAAATTCGCGCTCTAACCACGAAACTATCTCGCTTCCTCCCCAGCACAATCGATCACATTGGGTTATTTGCAATCCGCAATACAGTTACGAACTCAACTGAACCATATGGCTACCACTTATCGATGAACAGCCCCAATAAAAGATTGCTGTTTCTTTTTGGGTAAGCAACTTGACTCCGATCATGACGGTGTGCGGGCCAGGATATCACTTCGCTCTCCGCCATGTGCCAAAGCAGAGTAACTCTGTTCATCATATTCGACAACTTTCAGTAGCCCAAGTGTGTCGAGCTGCTCTGACTGAAAAGCGACTGGAAACTGCTAATGAAGGTTGAGTGGAATCGAGTTAGAGAAACTATACTCTCAGCTTTAGTAGCTGACCGTCCAAGTCATCCGAATCGACTAAGTAGACGGGATATCTTCGAGATCAACAGATCTTATCGCTACCAGGAAGGCCATACCACCAACTGGCAACTATGATGGCACACACAGACCCTTTAAGCGCTGGACGATCAAGAACTTGAATAGTAACGGAAAACGCTGGTGGATTTCGAAGGTCCAGAACACAGAGAAGGATTTCGTTGCAGGCAACACCCGAGCCCTATTTTAGCTGATAAGCTCAACCGGTCAAAATAAAGCAGATGTCAGTGGAGCAATATGCGAAAAAGGTGAAACAGCAATTCATCCCCTCAATCGTCATCTTAGCGATGGGCTTATCACTTCAAAGAACAGTCCAGCTGGTCTCCTTCAACATGACCGCTGGAAGAACCCAGAGGACCTGAATGGAACATCGACGCCAGCCCACCATCAGCAACAGAAATCCAGCGTGAGATGTCGATCCTCAAGCACGACAAGGCGTCTGGTGCGGATGGACCGCACCCAGCACTCTTCAAAGGAGATGGCGAGATCCTGGTGAACAGTCCAACATCCATACCACAGAAGGTTTGGAACGTAAACAGAGTTTTAGCCGAATGGAGGTCCTCGACCGTCATCTCAGTTTTCAAAATGGGCGCAAAACATCATGCGAAAACCATAGTTGTATCAGCCTGGTATCTGTCGCATCTAAGGTGCTCTCCAGCACCATTTTGCACAGTTTGATCGATTATCGGGAGAGATTCGTGAGAATCAAGCCGGATTTCGCCATGGTCGAGAATGCATCAATCATACCTTTACCCTGAGACAAGTTCTTGAACACCGCCGCTCTTGCAAGCGTCCCACGTTGGTCGTTTTTATTGATCTAAAAGCTGCTTTTTATTCTGTTGATCGTAAGAAACCCTGGCAATCAGATTTACCTCCCTTACGAGGACACTGTGCGAACTCCTGTGGGCGCGCACGACTTTACAGGAGGCTTTCGACTGAGTTCATCATCACCATCATCATCGACAGCATGACATCAGTGTTCAACACCGATGCTTTACTGAGTTCACCACGCCCAGCGGTGTAAAGGAAGGCTGCCATCTCTTGCCTTTCCTATTAGACTTTGTTCTTGATGTGCTGCTTGGAATTCCTCAGCCTGCCCATGAAAACTCGGCGGTCGAAATACTCCCGAGACGTTCGCTCATAAACATTCACTATGCAGAAGATATTGCTTTCTTTGATTCAGATCTTTCAGGAATGCAAACCATTTCAAATAGCCTTAATAATTCTATGGCGCGATTTGGTCCATGGTTCACCCGCAAAGTGCAGACTGCTGCTGCAAGACTGGATGGGATCAAACCAAAACATCATGCTTGCAGACGAGCGAATCGGTGTTGTAGATAAATTTGTTTACCTGGGCAGTTGTATATGTTCCGATGGGCTGGCTGGAGAGATTACTTCTTGAAGGGTAAGGCAGCTTTTGCCAACCTCCCACGAGACGTCCGTTTTTCTGTCAAAGGCAGAGTATACACTGCGGCAGTGCGTTCTTTATTGGCTTATGGGTCAGAAACCTCGCATCTACGCGCAGAGGACATACAAAAGTTGTCAGTGTTTGGCCACTAGGGTTTCTGAAGCATTGACCGGGTTTGGTTGGAGTATCGGATTAGTAATGCTTAGGTACACCAGATGGTTTTGTTGGAAAAATGTTCCTTATCTCCGTAGATGAGTTACTCACGCTTCGTAGCGCACGCTGACAAATGGCATGTACTCCTCATACCTCAGGACTGTCTGCCTCGCAGAGCTCCTTCTGCCCAGCCCTGTGCTGAGTGAAAGCGACCGACAGGTGGGTAGTGTATGACATGGCGACGAAATACGAAAACACTAACCACTCAACTCAATCGTGTTCACAACTGTGCTTCCCTGGATGGGACCTCGGGACTCAACTTACCAGTGGTCAGTGATACTTGCAGAAATGGCCAGCCGCACAGTCAGTGGTGGGCGTGCATCGAGGCTATCGCCTCTAATTCATACTTGTCCAGTTTCCCAACCTAACTGAACATGCCATCGCCTCCAATGCTGGGCTATACCTTCCACTTTCTCCCATTTTCCGGTGACTAAAACTGTAGCAATTGGAACCAATGTGCCCATGGTACATACCATATAGCTAATACACTGGACTAAAGTGAAAGGGACTTCATCCGAAGACAGCATTACTACTCCGTTGATGAGCAATGGGTGTCCATCCTTCTTGAATGCGTCCGATGGCACTTTAATAGATTACGTTAGCCTTTGGACTCCAATTCAGCCAACCGGTAATCGAGGTACTGACTTCCTGTGTAGCCCCAACCTCAGTACTTCACTAGCCATCGGTTTGGTTGGAAGTCACGTTTGCTGGCCTTACTTCGGAGTATCAGAGGCTCACCACATCAGTGGTTGGCGGTACTCACCGACATGGCGATGTCACACACCTAGCGGCGGTGTTGTAGATATTCTGTTCTGAATGAGTAACCCGCGGTTTTTTGCTTTTTATTCATTTTTTGCACTCCCCTTATATCACCCGCTAGCATAAGCTGCATCGATCCGAAACATCATACATGCATACATGGTTCGCGGTTGTCAAACTCAACTGAACTGAACTGAATTTGCCCCAGAAGATGCGAGTGGTCACCTCTCCTTTCGTTTTTTTTTTACCTTTTTCGTTTCTATTTTTTTCACTATCCTTCCATTATCATCCCATTTCCATCTACACTACTGTCCCTCTCTTTACGTCAATCTATACTGCGTGGTCACTATCGAGCACCGACAACTGTCTTCTTCGACAACCGAACAATAATTTCTTTCTGCCGGAATGCCGTGTTTTCAGTGTGGCAGAAAGTTCGGTTTTGCAGCTAAAGAAGTATGCGTTACCACCCGACGGCAAACTCGAAGCTTTCTATAGGTTGCTTGTAGAAGTTGTAATCGAATCTTCTGTTCCAAATGCGTGAAATATAAAGTGGTGCTGCCGGAGCACGGTAACAAACAATGTGAAGTCTGCTTCAGCTGTTATGACAAGGCCACAAAGTGAGCAGGTCGTTTTGTGTAATCTAAATAGATCCTTAGTCCCGATCAACCGGTCGCACCGAAACTCGAACCACCAAAGATACTTCTAGAGTAATTCTCATCATTGTCGACGGTAACTTTATTTTTCAGTCGTATGGAAGCACTTGGAATTAGTTCATCTGGTGTTCCTTCTTCTGTCCCGGGAGCATGTGGAGGTGGAGGATGTGCAGTAAGGAATCGATCGCACAGCCCGGCAGGTTAGACAGCGGAACGCAGTAACCTTGGAATTCTAGTCCCGCATATTGGTGAGCTAGAACTGCGTTTAGATGCACTCAGGGATGTGCCGAAACCCGGTGAGCATTCATATTTTTCCTCTTAACAACTCCAGACGAGGTTCCTTCGCACGAGGAGTTACAAGAACGGTTGCGGAAGTTGAGGGAATCGGATCATGTTCAGCAAAATATATCCAATCCAGTCAAATCTGACAAAGTGTCAAACCTCATTGACCAGGTAACTTCCTTTTTACCCCATTATCTGAACCCGTTGTACTCAATCATATAATTCCATCTTTGACCATAGTTATCCGACGGGTGAACAATCGAAGTTCAACGTTCCTTATCACTGCAAAGATAGGATAGTCTTAGATTTAGCTAGATGGTCTCTAGTCTTATTTACGCGAGTGAAACAGACTTCCTTCCCGTGATGAACGTCTGTTGTTCTACTGTTGTACAACATGATTCATCCCGAGAAAACCCTTTTACGAATAGAATAGCAGATGGTAAATGAAGGGAATTTCCTGTAGACTGCAAGTGATTATTTAGTCACAACGGATAGGGATAGATGAGAACACAGTTTACGTATGTATCCGGTATTATCTAGGTAGGGTTCTGCAACTTCCATCTTGTTTGAACTAACGATTTCCGAAGTTTCGGAATCGTTACACTGCATGCCATGTTCTTCTAGGTAGAAATACATGGATGACCATACACCCGTAGTTGGTAATATCTAAGTTACTGTTTCCTAGTGCACAACTTTATACATCTGTTTTGTAGCCGATCTACTCGCTTAGCTAGGGTCCTTCCGTGTCAGTTCCATCAACTTACTAAAGGCGAGTTCTACGTGCGCTTCTCAGGGTGAAATTCAAGTATTTGGAATGGACATATATATCTGCGCTCCTCACGGTTTGCTGTCAGATGAAAGCTTTTTGCTGGATGTCTGTTGGTAAATGTTCCAGTTGGTCGTTGTATTCCGGAGTCATCATCCGAGGTAATAAATCTGAAAATCAGTCTCAGGTGGTGGGGTTGATAGGAAGCTCTGTGCTTGATGATGTTTTATAGCGGAAAATGGTATTGTCGGTCTGCGCTACGCATTCGCCCTAATTCTGACTTAGTTCTAGGAAAGCAGTTGACTCTGGTAGGCGTACACTTGGTTGAAGACTTCACTTCCGAACCAATGACCGAAGGCGTCACGCAAATCCTACTAGTAAGTGTTGTAAATCTTCCCTTCCGTACGGCCTTCCGCCGAAGACCGGCATGGATGTGTTGACATAGACCGCTGGTTTGCTTTAGTCCTAGATTTTTCCGGTGGTCATTAATGCAGCAGCTCACGTTGGCCTCCTTCTCAATCAGTGTTTAGTTCAGTCAAGTTACCAAGCGTGTTTTGCGAACTGATGCAAATAGCGTTCGTTCGTTCAGCGTAACACCCTCAGTGTTTAGTTCAGTCAAGTTACCAAGCGTGTTTTGCGAACTGATGCAAATAGCGTTCGTTCGTTCAGCTGTAACACCCTTCTGGTGCCTAGCTACCATGCCACCTGAAGGAAGCACGAGGGCTAGGATACTGCCAGGTTGCCCAAGCCTAGACAGGGGAAGTTGAGAGGCAGAGGTTGGGATCGAACCACGGACCTTCCGACCAGTAAATTCACGCTCTAACCACTTGAGCCATCTCGCCCCAGCAGCGTTCGAATCTCGTATAGTTATTGCGCAGCAACACATAGGATCGCATTAGAGTATTCCGTTCGATTCGGTGGCTACTGAGCTCTTTCACTTGTTCGCCGGCGCGTTTCACTTCTTCGGGTTTTCGTCAGATTCATAGACTCGTATACTGTAACACACCCGGCTTGGCGCTCAGCATTTGTGTTGTCAGATTAGTGCACAGGAGTCCGGTGGTCCAAAGACTGTGGACCCGGGTAATGCGACATGAGCGGATTTCACTTAATTTGCTGGACACATCTTCACTCTCGTCCACTAATCACTTAATTGTATGCTTTCTGGAATCAATAAGGTGCACGCGGAAAGAAATATCGATGGTGGTGCTACGGTGAACTTAGACGGGAGCGATGAAGGAGAACTTCCATGGTGTTGTATATGCAACAAGAATGCCCAGGTCTGCTGCGTCGACTGTGATGGGGACCTTTTCTGCAAGGCCTGTTACCGGTAAGTTTGTAAACGCTATTGAATCACAAGGATATGCATTTTTCAGTTTCGAGTTTTATGAATAGGGAAATTCCGAGTTCATTTCGTCCTCGGCATTGGCGAGTAGACCGTAATGCTTTATGATTTGGATGTGGAATTTCTAATTTTACAGCTCGTTTTAAACATTGATAGGGACTTTGTGGCAGTATTTTCGATTGGATTCTCGTTAAATGTTCTTTAGTAGTGGGCAACAGGTTTGTCCTGCACATTGACCAACTGACCGGGAACAACGCTGAAAATAGCAAGCCTCTTTTTAGCCACATAGCTATTTGGGGAATGTCCGTGGGCGTGATCCTCTGTTTCAGTATTGATATACGAGAAGCATGCGTACACCGTTTGTTGGTTTTCCCGGAATCATTTCTTCCCCAATAAACATTAGCCTACACCTACCGCAGCGGTGGGATCCCCATTTACTACGTGATTTGACTATCCTCGGTTCAACCATTGCTGCACGAGACCTAATTTGCTCTTTTAACCTGACCCATTCATTATTCCGATTGGCTGCGCAGAATGACTTCAGTGTGGAGTTCAGTTGACTCGAAGACCGCACGGTACCCTCCACAGACGGGTATACGGAAAGTCGACATGGTCGGCCGAGCATGTGAACTTCAGAAACCTTCTGGATCTGTAAAATAAACGAAATCTCCGTGAGCGTATGATAACTGGGACCCATAAAATTTGCATGGATGATACCATTAAACCTACACCGAACTCAGTGTTTCAGATCAAGGAAGATCAAGAAGCCTACCCAGATAAGTTCTGAAAGATCAGCACCAAACAAAGAAAAAACCCGGTCAGAACCACCTGCCGAAGTCAAGCCGTCTCTCGGAAGCGATGGATGGCATAACGCGTTAGTGGCTAATGCCAAGTGCCACGAGGCATCGTTCTCGTCGTCATTATTGAGTACCTCCCGCCAACGTTGAGCAGTTAGAGCTCCAAAATCCATTCGCTTTGGATGTTCTCAGACAGAAGCATGTAAAATGCCGCCCAATTTGGAAACATTGGATAAAACAGCATTAGTTCAACAAGCGTCAACTGCTGGCGGTATACATGGGGTTGGATTATTTTGTACTTCAATGTCCGTTCGGTTGTCTGAACCAGCTCGTCCACTGCTTTGATAGCGTCCTAAAGGGCGGTGTTGCCGACTTCATGATCTAAGAGGAGTTCTTCCTCCGTTAATGCGTTGTTGGTATATGTCGGCCTAATTTGTGGGGAAAACAACAAGAGATTGAAAAGTTTTGCGCTCAGTTCCACCACTAAGCAAGTGAAGAAAGCAGTCGAAGTCAAAGCCTGCTTCACTGAAAGGACCGAACGATATTAATCCTACATTCCAGTATAGTGAATACTAATCGCGTCTCGCAAAATTGTCGCCTGTTTATTCGAAATTCGCTTCCTTCTGACTTTCGCAATGGGGCATCTCATGCTTCGTCAATCGGAAGTTTGTTATACCATTACGTTGCGCGATCGTGGTCACTTATTTCCCGAGACGGACGGTGTCATTGTAACTAGGCGGATCCACATTGTTCGGGTATGTCGTGTTGTCGTTTTAGACATCGCTGTCTAAAGAGACATTTGAACAGTATGTCGTGTTGTCGTTTTAGACATCGCTGTCTAAAGAGATCATTTGAACAGGCCAAGTGAAAATAGTCTCTTCCGTTAAAAAAAATCTCTCGGAGAAATAGCTGCACAAACATTCACCCGTTACACTGTTTTATCAATTTCCTTGTTATCTTCTGCACTATTCCCGATTGCCATCATAATTCTAGACAGTGTGGGTTTCGTCTCATTTTCCAGTACATTTCCTCCGTCTGTTCGCTCACGAAACTGTTATTTGTGCATTGTTAGACGTAGTCACCGAAGTGGAGAAGAAAAACACCATCAGTGGGAGCCTTTTGCTCCAAGCCGTCGGGTTCAATAATCCTCTCTGATGTCGAATTCGAGCGTCCATTGTCGGCTGTTCCCAACGCCCCGGTTACCCACTGTCTTTCTTACCATGATCTCTGTATGTTGAAAAACTAACGATTCTCTCTATTTTTTAAAGTTTCTTTTTTGCATATGCTGGGTCCAAGGAGCTTTCAAGGGCAGTATCGTATTCGAAGAAGTTTGGTGACAGTCGGTAGATTTGTTGCTGGGCGACGTTCCGCTTTTGAAACAAAAGCTTCGTCAGGCCAAGTGACTAGGTTCCGAGTTTGGTCGATATTTAATTCGGAAGGAGAACCAATCAGCTAAGTCAAGCTAAATCTCTGTTGGGTGTCGGCCGAAAGATTTTAGTGTGTAAGAATGTTTGAGCAAGTGTTGGTTCGGTGGGGAAACCCACATGTGTTTGGGTCCAGCCTAGGGTCTAGTTCTTCTGGTTCGGTTCATTTGACGGTCCCTCTTGAACTTCGTTTGAACCTTCTGTCAGTCAGTGTGGGTGAGCTAGTGCTAAGATAGATGTGTAAGAGGGATGCTTTGACCTTTGGTCGGGTTGGAATTTCCACCCCCACCCCCCGCTTTCTATACGCTCGCTAGCTCCACACCCTCGATTCTATTCACGCTGTGATGCTTAGTAATTTCAACCGCCTTGGCTGTCAGCCGCTGTGGTGTGAATCGCAGTCCCCGTCTTAAGAACTTCCACATTCCCCAGATCTATTCTATGTCTCGCGTCTAAGGCATGTACCGCCATCGCTGTTTTTGACTAGCGTTTGGTATTCTTCTGCATTCCTTGGTGGTTTGTTTGTCCTTCTTTCGTGCTCACCAATTTTGGTGTGCAATTCTCTGGCATTTTGTCCTATGTAAACTTTAGTGCAATCGTTGTAGTTAATTTCATACACGCAGTCCCTAGTCCTTTCAAGTGTCGTGTTTAGATTCTCTGGTCTTCATAATTCGAGAGCATTGTGTATGAACTGGTGCCATGGTGGTAAACGCAGCCTTAACAGGTATCTTATAAATGAATGGATTCCTGAAGAGTCTTCGGCAACCTTAAAAGTAGCGTGTTACGCTTAGACATATTGCGACGTTTCGAATATCGTACAACTCATTCAGTTGAAGAAGACCATCATAAGCGGGAAATTTAGCTGGATTCAGGTGATTCCCACCTTGGAAATGGTCTTCTCAGGATCCTAAGGTCCATCAGAATCCTCATAGAGCCTGTGAAGATTGGTTTTTGAGGGGTGATACCACTGATCAGTATAAACTTCCAGGCATCTATAACATGGCTAAAGACTGACTGCTATTCTGTCGTGATTGGTATTTCAGCAATGTGTAAGTGGAATATCTGAGCAATACGGTCTCGCTGGATTTGACGGAAGCGGTACGAAATGCGCTGCCGTGTCGCGGCTTTTGAAAGCCAACTACTTGGAACAGGAACTATGTAATCGTTTCGTGGGTGCTTCATCGGCGCTTATTCCAACGGCCGCATCCAGTGATAAGAGAGACCATACTCATTGTTGCATTGAATGAATATCACCAGTTTCCCTGGAAACTGCCGATAGGTTAAGATATTAACTGAATCCATTCTCTCATAGAAACAATGTAACTCGCCACACAATTGTTCGTTAGTACGAATGTTTGTCCAGTTATCGGTCGAATTAGGTCTTACGAAGACTGCATTATATTGTGCTCTAAGGGCAACGTCGGTGTGCGCAAAATAAATGCAAATGACTGGAGACCTTTTTTAGCAACCAGTCTGGGTTCACAGTACTTGCCTGTGACGTTTGTTCCCTTTGATGTGGTATTCTCCAGGCTTTCTGTCGTATGGACGCGAAGAATGCTGATGTTTGTGATAGTTACCGATATTTTCCGTGCGCTGCTCGTTTCCGTAGAGACTTCATCGGGCTGACTGCGCACCAGAACATTGAGCCAGTCATCCCTAACAGCGACCGTCGCAAGGAAAAGGGATATTTGACCTCTCCGGGAGCCTCAGCTACAAAGTCTGGATTGATGGTAAACCCCTTTGTTCGCTCTCCCTAGGGAGTATTACTGCGTCAATCGATTTGTATTACTTTTCAAAATGTCGACTGGAATTATTGCGCGCAAACGATCCATACAGCCATTGTCGAAACAATGCACGCTTGCTTGATGTGATGGGTCGGTTCTCGTGGATCTGGAGTAGGGTCAATTTTTCTTGGTAGATGCTGTTTCCAATAGACTTGATTACATGCCAGACTCTCAATACTGCAATGCGTCGCACTAGACTGAAAACTAGTTGACGCAGCTGGTGTCAGATTAGCCAGCTCCGCAAGAAATGCCATTATGTGCCACACAAAGGAGTGACCTCACTTCGTAGATGTTTTTTCGAGAGTTGTCGCCGCGTACAATATAGGATAGGTTTTCTTACTTGTTTGGGCTTTACGAATAGTGTCATGCACCGCGAACTAACGGGTTGAGGAGGTCACTTATTCAGGTCTGTTGCCGGCCAGTGAACTTCGTGACTTCTCGGACAGACCGAAGTCTAACTGACGTGCTCAACATGCACTTCAACAGCACTTCGCGACATTTGGTACCAGTTTTTGGATCGCAATGAATTTGAAACCCGGAGAGTCGATAGGCAACATTGTTAGTGCTAAGCAAAAAAAAGCGAGGTTTACTGATGACCCCGAGAAAACTCGTCCTTGTGCAGTTTTACCTGACTGCATTCATTGAGGAGACAAAAGTCTAACGATTTCTTATGTAAATGCACAAGCAGAAATAAAAATTGCAATTCTTGGGCTGAAAGATAAAAAAATTAATGTTCCGTCGAAAGTAGTGTGTGCAAAATCCATACAAAGGGAAAGGATGGCTGGAAGAAGAATCAACAGTTTTGAGGTGAAACAAAGTAGAGGCAGAGTTGAAGTGGAAAGACGCGAGATAACCGGGACTGTGAAGCTAACCAAAACTTGATACGGTCCATGGTGCAATTCGGAATGCTCGACCGCGAGACAGTATTGTTGTGAAGTAGGGGTGGGTTGCGGAGAGATCTGTCCAACAAGCCATGCTCGATTGCAAATGACACGACGCCGGTGAAACGGGAGTGAGTCGACTGTCACGAACAGTGAGTACCGGTCGACCAGATAGTTGAATGATGAGCCAATTCATCAGTAACTCTTCACATGCACCGGTTTGATTAACAGGTCGAATCGCCATGCTGGATAGAAGTTCTGCGTATGAGTGTAGATAGTGCTATAAGAAGGAAGGCACATGTTTCAGTCTTCTGGTACATAAATCCGGGTGACATAACGCACCAACCAATAAAGTCTCACCATTTTCCACTAGCAATAATGATGATGACGAAGTCGGTGAGAAGAAAGAACACCTACTTCTCAGCAAACTTATAAAGTCGATATAACCTAGCAGTTAACTCTCATCACTGAAATTAATGAAGCGTAAAAAATCACCCGAGATGTACAATTAGGTCCATGGAGTACCTAATTCTCTGCCATTTCGTCACCTGCTGAATGCTGGCTTTGTCGTTCACAGGCGCCGCGCTGGAATGCTGTCTGTCATCGATAACATCTCCAGTTTACAGCATTCGTCACAATCTTGATAAAGACCTGACTTCTGCGCCACGCACGGACTGCAAGACATCCTCAGCACTGGCATACTTGTGTACATCAGAACCGCCGCCTGCTGAACTTCTTTGACCTGTATTTTTCACAACTTG